>NC_064816.1:89633847-89933847 GCF_023721935.1 Panthera uncia | reverse complement strand
TAATTGTATTTAAACATTTTCCTCCTGGGACACTTGGCTGGTTCAGTTGGTAGAGCATGTGACTCTTGATTTTGAGGTTCTAAGTTTGAGCACCATGTTGGGTGTATAGATTACTTAAAAATAAAATGTTAAAAAAGTAAACATTTTCCTCCAATTCCTATATTAATCATTTTTAAAGGCATGCTTTCCCTTTTACTATGTTGTAGTCTCTTACTTGATCTTCAATATTTTTGCTTAAACTCATCGTAACTTTCCTCCCTTTGTTTTTTTCTTATAATAATAGGCATCACTTACTGAGTGCTGACTCCAGCTTTGACCCTGTGCTGGATATTTCCAGGCATTAATGGTTATTACTTCCATTTAATAGATAATGAATCTAAGGCTTAGAATGCAGAAGCCAGGATTAAAATTCATGTTCATATACATTGAAAGACCAGGATTTCTCTATGATCTCTGGAATGGAGACAGCTCTTTCTACATGAGATGTTTATAAATAGTCAAAATTTTTGGACTAGAATTAGCCAACTTGATGCAGTTGAATTCCACATAAATTCTCCACGGAAACCAGGTAGCTGTGTAGTTATGAGTCTAATTCCTAATATCTAGCAGTCATCTGTCTTTGCCAGACTGAATGAAGTGTGCATTATTCTCTTACCAGTTCTGCTTTAAAAATCCGGTAGTAGGAAGCAAGGCAGGACCTGTACAGCTACCCGAGATCTTTCTATTCATTTCTGTTTGTTCTTACAAGTGGGGTCTACACTACCCCAGAGGCATATGACAACATAGGGGTTCCCTCTCTATTTTTGAGCTGTTGTTTATTGTAGATCTGTCCAAGAAAGAGAAACTGAAGGGAGAACTAAGGTACACAACTCTGGCTGCTTCAAAATACAATGTCCACTAGTATGGAGTGACTGCTCAGTTTTACTCAGCTCATACAGCTCCTAAATTTTTGAGTGAGTGATTGATTGTGTACCTTCCCTACATATTTTAGGATGGGAAATCTTTTTTTTCCAGTTGGCAAAGTATTCATGAGTCATAAATTGTGTTTCTCAATAAGTTTGCTCAGTATTATTGGTAGGGTATAGTTATGGAAAAATACTCCTTGTTTCTAGCAATATGTTGGCAATTAGTCTTTTTGTTGGCTTTCATCTTTTTTTTTTATTTCTAAGAGAAAGGGGGGACAGACTGCATCATGGAAAGAAAGCCAGGTGGCATTTTTTAAAAAGTTTATTTATTTATTTTGGGAGAGAGAAAGAAAGAGAGTGTGAGCAGGGGAAGGGCAGAGAGAGAGAGAATCCCAAGCAGGCTCTGTGGGGCTTGACATGGGGCTTGAACTCCCCAACCAGGAGATAGTGATCTGGGCCAAAATCAAGAGTCGGTCACTTAACCAACTGAACCACCCCATCACCTTCTTTCTTTTTAAGTAGGCTCCATGCCCTTGGAGCCTAATGCTCCAGGTTGGGTGTGGAACTGAATACGGGTCTTGAACTCACAACCCTGAGATCAGGACCTGAGCTGAGATCAAGAGTCAGATACTTAACCAACTGAGCCACCCAGGCACCTCAAGCCAGGTGCCATTTTTTTTCTTTTTTAAAATTTACATCCAAATTAGTTAGCATATAGTGCAACAATGATTTCAAGAGTAGATTTCTTAATGCCCCTTACCCATTTAGCCCATCCCCCCCCACAACCCTTCCAGTAGCCCTCAGTTTGTTCTCCATATTTATGAGTCTCTTCTGTTTTGTCCCCTCCCTGTTTTTATATTACTTTTGTTACCTTCCCTTATGTTCCTCTGTTTTGTCTCTTAAAGTCCTCATATGAGTGAAGTCATATGATTTTTGTCTTTCTCTGACTGACTAATTTCACTTAGCATAATACCCTCCATTTCCATCCACGTAGTTGCAAATGGCAAGATTTCATTCTTTTTGATTGCCGAATAATACTCCATTGTGTGTGTGTGTGTGTGTGTGTGTGTGTGTGTGTGTGTGTATATATATATATATATATACCACATTTTATTTATCCATTCATCCATCAACGGACATTTGGGCTTTTTACATACTTTGGCTATTGTTGATAGTGCTGCTATAAACATGGGGGTGCATGTGTCCCTTCGAAACAGCACACCTGTATCCTGTGGATAAATGCCTAGTAGTGAAATTGCTGGGTCGTAGGGTAGTTCTATTTTTAGTTTTTTGAGGAGATTCCATACTGTTCTCCAGAGTGGCACCAGCTTGCATTCCCACAGGTGCCATTTTTAATTAAAACCCCTGGTAGTTATTTTTGCAAATAATGCTTTGTTTTCCAAGCATGATATTTGGCTAATATATAATGTCCTGGGAAGCTTATATCATTTCATACATGAGGACAGAGGGATCTTTGGGACTGTGAAAAATTCTGAATTGTTTTCGTTTTTGCTAGTCCTTCATGTTAGATTTGAGAAAAATGACAATGGCCTTTGTTTTTCCATTATCATTGGCAAATGAATCTTCCATTGAGACACCCTGCCTTCTTTTATATTCTCCCTCTCATCTAGAACTTTGCCTACTGAGTTTCACTCAGATTTTTTTTCAAGTTTATTTATTTTGAAAGAGACAGAGAAAGAGTACAAGTGGGGAAGAGGCAGAGAGACAGGGAGAGAGAAGATCCCAAGCAGAGCCCGATGCAGGACTCAAACTCATGAAGTGTGGGATCACTTGAGCTGAAATCAAGAGTTGGTTGCTTAACCGATTGAGCCACCCAGGCTCTCCTCACTCAGATTTTTAGGGTTGAGTAATTTGAGAAAACCCTTAAGAATACCTGTTATTTCAGCTGTTTTCCTATACAGTGGTGCGCTGGTTTCACCTAGTTTTCTAACTGTGCATTTCTCAAAATCCTTTCTCCACAAATTGCTCTGAAAAGAATTGAGAAAATACATATAGGATGTAGGAGGGAGGTATTTCTGATTGGTACAAATGACATATTCCCATAATAGAGTTCATAAGAATATATATATTTTCATTATAAACAGCTAATGATGATGGGCAGTTAAATATTCTAACTTCATATTCCAAGCAAAAAGAATTCATTCTCAGAGGAAATAATAAGGTCTTTCACCTTACTTCAACAATTCTGTGAATTACTCTGCTAGATACTGTAATACTCAGATACTTGTAGTCTATAAATTGCTTGTATAGCTAGTTTTCAAAGTGTGTCTTGAGATCCCTGGGTTCTTAGGACCCTTTCAAGCAGCTCATGAGATCAAAATTATTTTCATTATAATACTTAAACCTTATTTTCCTTTTTCACTCCCCTTCTTTCACAAATGTACAGTGGAGTTTTCCACAGGCTGCTTGATGTATGCTCTTACAGCACATGGAGTACAGAAACAGATATGAAAATGCAGTGCCTTCAGTTAAGCCAGATATAAAGGGAGTAAAAATATGTAAGACATTTGTGATAGGCTGAAATGGTCTCTCGAAGGTCCCCATCCTAATCCTTGGAACTGTGGATATGTTATTTTGTGAGGCAAAAGGGACTTTGCAGAGACAGTTGAATTAAGGATTTTGATATGGGGAGATTATTTTGGATTATCTGAGGAGGGCCCAATGCAGTCCTTAAAAGTGAGTCCTTAAATGTAGAAGAGGACAATAGAAGTGAAAGTGGCAGAGTGATAAGATATGAGAAAGACTTGACAGGACATTGGTGGCTTTGAAGATGGAAGGGGACCACAGCCAAGGGATGTGGGAGGGTCCTTAAGGAGAAAAGGCAAGAAAAATAGATGTTCCCTTGAGGCCTTCAGAACATAACATAGTCTGCTGTCACCTTGATTTCAGCCTCATGAGACCCATCTCCAGAACTGTAAGATAATAGATTTATCTTGTTTTAAACCACTAAGTAACTTGAAGCAATTGGTGAGAGCAGCAATAGGAAATGAATACAGTATTCATAGAAAAACCTCTTTTAAAGGCCATAGTATTCTGCTTTACACCCTTTAGTGAATCCCAATTGGTTTCAAAACAAATCGAGCTCTAGAATTTGACTATAAGGCATTTGTCATTTTGGCTTTATTAATTCAGGCTTTTGTCTTTTTTGAGTCCCTACTTTCCATCCTATATGCCATGCATATAAAACTATTATTGTTTTTCAAAATTGCCAGCTTTTCCATTTCCTTGTTCTTTTGCACACACTATGTTTGTTCCCTGCCTACATAGCCCATTTTATTCATCTTTCCACCCCTACCTATCCTTATAACTCACAGTTTAAGCCATCTGCCATGCAAAGCCTTGCCTCAGCCCTTCAGCCTAGGCTGCCCTTTCATAGGTAACATTTGCCACATTACATCTAGTTTGTATTTATTCCCTGTGTTCCCACCCTGCAGTGAGCTACTTGGTGGGGGGGGGCAGTAATAATGCCATATTTGTGTCCCTCCAGCATCTAGTACATTGCTTGATTCACAGTATTCCTCAATAATGTTTTTACTGATTGCTCAGTTGATTGCTGATTGGCCAATCCCTCACTAATTTATCTATTTGTTCATTTATTAATTTTAATCAGCCTTCAAACATGATTCTATCACATATTCAACTGATCTTTGCCTTATCCTTCTGCCTCTCCTAGCTGCCATCCTGTTTTTCTGTTCCTTTTCCTGCCAAATAACTTGGTGAGTGATCTACACATGTGGTTCCAATTTTCTTCTTCTCATGACCTCTTAATTCCTCGACATGTTACTTCTATACTGGCTTTTCTTTTTCAAAGGTACCTACTGATTCCTTCCTTCCTTCCTTCCTTCCTTCCTTCCTTCCTTCCTTCCTTCGGAAAAGAACTTTGACCATTACTACTCTGATCTTTCCCTCCTTCAGTTTCCATGGATATTACTGCTCTTTTCCTACTTCGATGGGTTTTTTGCTAGTTCTTCCTCTTTCTACCCTTTAATTCTGGGTATTACCCCAACATTAAATGTTTAAGCCTTGGTTTTTCTCTCTATGCAGTTAGTGTCTTGAAAACCCCACCCACTTTCATGGTTTCACCACCGTATGTAAAGATGGTTATGTCTGTAGCCAAGACCTACCACAGTCCTGTCAATATGATGAAGTCTTTGCCTATTGAAGCCTTTGCCATTATCTTACACAAAGACAGATACAGAAGTCAATTGATTCTTCATAAGCAACTTGCCTTTTTCCTTGTTTTTCTGTCAGTGACCTCTCCACCATGCTCATTTCTCAGGTTAGAAATGCTGGAATTCATTTTTACATTTTCTGCTTTTATCTTTTTACCTTATCTGTTACCAAGTTACTTTTTTCTGCAAGCTATCTCCGAAGATTTGTCCTTTTTGTTCTATTTTTATTTTCCGGTGAACACTACCTTAACCTAGGCCCCCATTATCTTAAGAGCCACCTAACTTTTGGGGCGCCTGGGTGGCGCAGTCGGTTAAGCGTCCGACTTCAGCCAGGTCACGATCTCGCGGTCCGTGAGTTCGAGCCCCGCGTCAGGCTCTGGGCTGATGGCTCGGAGCCTGGAGCCTGTTTCCGATTCTGTGTCTCCCTCTCTCTCTGCCCCTCCCCCGTTCATGCTCTGTCTCTCTCTGTCCCCCCCCCCCCCAAAAAAAAAACCGTTGAAAAAGAAAAAAAAAAAAAAGAGCCACCTAACTTTATTTCATGCCTCCAGTATTTCTTCACTTTAATCAACCATGCATCCCACACTCTTCTCTCTAATCTACCCTGAATCCTAACATCACTTTAGCCTCCAACACCCAACTCATCCTGAAGTGCTTTTTTTGGTCATCTTCCCATACAAGAAACTATGGTCAATGTGCATTGGCTATCACAACATGCCCTGTGTGGGCTTCTTAAGCCCAACTAAACATTCCGACTCATTTTGACTATCAACGCTGGATTAATACCAACCTATTTTAAAGAACCAAGACACAGGTTGCCACAGGGTAGCATCAGGTCTACCTCTTCAGAGGCCATTGTAGCAGTTCAAAAGTCCAGGGGCAAGGAAGATGTCTGGTTTAGAAGTCTTCTACTGTTCAGGGGCAAGTTGCTCTTATAACAACCCTGCAGGCATAGTTTCTAGGGTCCTTGCAAGGACATACCAGTTATGAATCACTATATTCAGGAGCACCTGGTGGCTCAGTTAGTTGAGTATCCGACTTTGGCTTAGGTCATGGTCTCATAGTTCATGGGTTCGGGCCCCATGTCGGGCTCTGTGCTGAGAGCTCAGAGCCTGAAGCCTGCTTCAGATTCTGTGTCTCCCTCTCTGTGCCCCTCCCTGCTCACACTCTGTCTCTCTCTCAAAAATAAGTAAACATTAAAAAAATTTAAAAAAAAGTTACTACATTCAGGTAAGTCCAAAGTATGGCATCTTCATCAGTTTTTTATAGTTCGTTTATATTCCTTCCTTATCCAAGGGTAATGTTCCTATAAGTAATGTTATGCAGCTATACAGTGAAAATCCTACCCTTACTAGGTTATCAGAGGAATAGCAAATTAACTGAAGATTAGCATTTTGTGCAGAAAGGGAAAGGATTTTGTTAACTTTTTGTCCAAAGTTACCAATCATGTTGGAACTCCTTTATTGAGGTTAAACTGTTTATAATCTCTCCCCATCTCTCACCCCATTTATTTAAACCTCTTTCACAGTACTCCCCAGGTAGCCTCTTGTGACTCCCTCATCTAATACAGTATGTGTTGCCAATATTTTCTCCCTTCATTGTATTCCAAAATTCAGTGCCTGATATAATTCTAGGCAGGTAGTATCTATTTAAGAAATAGCCACAGAATATCAGAATCTCAGAGTTATGAGAGACATTCCAAATTTATGGCTGAATTCCAAAATGTTGACATAAACTAGACATAGAACAAAGCACAAACACCTTATGATTCGCTGACAGATTGAAAGAGCACTATTGCAAAACTTTTTTAGAGGTGAAAAGCTCACAGCTCAAAGTTAAAAAAAATCACTTCCAACCCAAGTACCTAGAAGTACACATCTGAAAAGAAAAACAATGATTGGATGAAGACCAAAGTTGAATCTTAGAATTGCTTAGGTGTCAGGAGAAACTCCCTACCCCAAGTGGAGCCGGGGAGTAGCAAGGCAAGCAGAGAAGGGGAAACGTGAGGCCTAAGAGACAGAAGACAGTGGATGTGGTTCAGGGTTGACTGGTGTATAACTTCCAGCAAGTTAATTTTTCTGTGCTTTAACACATATCCGTGAATGCACATTGTGATATTTTCCCATTATTTATCTAAAGTCATATGATCAGAACTGATGATGCTGTGAAGGGTTTCAGGTTATATGGAAGAGAAATTCAGCAGAATTAGAAGGTATTTTTATTTTTCCTATTGGAGATCAAAGAATAGAGTAAGGAGAGGGAAATTTACAATAAATCTTTTAATTGTGTCTACATAGGCCAGTTAGAAAAGAAATCAACAATTTTCCTGTACATTTGATCAATATAGGCAAGAAATTACATTGACTCAGGCTGGCCTGTACTATTTCATTCTTTAATAGAAGAATTTTTGGATCTAAATTATTCTTATAATCGCTTGTTGTTTTTCTAATTTTTAAGAGACTTTTTTAAAGTTTCTTTTCCTTTCTTTTCTTTCTTTCTCTTTCTTTCTTTCTTTCTTTCTTTCTTTCTTTCTTTCTTTCTTTTTTACATTTTAAGAGAGAGAGCAAGCGGGGAAGGGGCAGAGAGAGGGGGAGAGAGAGAATCCCAGGCAGGCTCCACATTGTCAGCTTAGAGCCTGATGTGGGGCTTGATCTCACAACACTAAGATCATGACCTGAGCCCAAATCAACCAACGTTTAACTAACTGAGCCACTCAGGTGCCCCTGTTTTTCTAACTTTACTTTTTTTTTTTGGAAGAATCAAGAGCAAATACTTGATTCCTTGTTAGGTATAAGATTGACTGTTTTAAAATTGTATTTTGGACAAACAAAATGGGAGAAAAGTATTTTATAATCAAGAACAAAGTAGAACATTTTGTGAGCTACACATATAATTCTGGTGTTTCTAAGCTAAAAGCCAAAGCAGATGGATAAATTGAAAGATATGTGCATCTTAAACCAATGCCCAACCTAAATTATATTCCAAGTTTAAAATGCATACTGAAAGTGCACTTGATATATTATAGTATGTGTTTTTGAAAGAAAGTAATACAATAGGAACTGATAACTAACTTCCTCTCTTCCTTCCTTCCTTCCTTCCTTCCTTCCTTCCTTCCTCCTTCCCTTCCTTCCTCCCTCCCTCCCTCTTTTCTTTCATTTTTCTTTTCTTTTCTTTTTTCTTTTCTTTTCTTTTCTTTTCTTTCTTTCTTTCTTTCTTTCTTTCTTTCTTTTTCTTTCTTTCTAACCTTCCTTTTTTAAATAATGAATTTTATCAATAAAAACATAGACAAGAATGATACTTTATGTGATGCTCTATAGTTATAAGCTATAGTGACTGGGAAGTAGGTAGTCCAATTTTCTCTTCCAGAAACTGATCCCTTATTATCCTCTCCTTTGCTCACATCAGCCTTGGTAAGTAAAAGTAATAGAGTAGATGTAAGTACCACCCAGACTGTATTTAATCAGCCTGTGTAATTTATTGCCACAGGAGGTCATCAAGCCAGTTAAACAGCTGGACTCAAAATGAGGTTGGGAGAATTTTATAACCAATAGCATTTATATAGTAAAGCAGGTGACTTAAGATTTTTATGCTTTAGGTTATGGGATAATACTTCAGTTCATAAAATATTAAACTATAGAATCAGAAAGGAAATTTTTCTTGCAAAATATTATTGAAGATCTTTGATAGAGACCATTTCTGGTGTCTTGTGATGAACAAAAATGACCTAACAATAATATAACAGGAATGTCCTTTGGTGGTAAGTCCAACATTTATTTAATATTGCAACCAAATACAACAAGCAAATGGTCCAGCAAAAACTGAAGTTCTGCCTGACTCTGTCTACTTAATGACAAAACAACTGGTTTAAAAGGATGAAAATTCAGTTGAACAAATTACTGATATTAGGGGGACATGAAAAATTATTGCAATTTGCAGAAGTCAGCTTAAAAATCTGAATTGAGGCAAACCTCCTTGATGTATAAATATAGCCTGCATATATCTAAATTATAGCAAGTTGATTCAGTTTTTAATATAAAAATATCCCAGGGGCTCCTGGGTGGCTCAGTCAGTTAAATGTCTGACTTTAGCTCAGGTCATGGTCTTGGGGTTCGTGGGTTCGAGTCTGGCATCGGGCTCTGTGCTGACAGCTCAGAGTTTGGAGCCTGCTTTGGATTCTGCATCTCCTCTCTCTGTCCTTCTCCCACTTGTGCTCTGTCTCTGTCTCTCAAAAATAAATAAACATTAAAAAAATAAATAAAAATATCCCATTTTTACTGGTGGAGTTGCAGTATTCAGATACTTTTGTAGTTGGAATTTTTTCATGGTCCTTCTGCTAGTTAGAACTGTAATGCAGTTCTTTCTTCCTCCAAGTAGCTTGACCAGGAATTTGATAATTTTAAATCCAATGCAATGTCATTTGGTTCTCAGAACCAACTTTTAAAGAAAAATAAGATACTGTCTAGGTTCAGAAACTAGAAGTTAAAGTGTTGCTCTTAAAACAGAAAAGCTTTTGGGGTGCAAGGGTGGCTCAGCTGAGCATCCAACTCTTGATTTTGGCTCAGGTCATGATCCCAGGCTCATGGGATCAAGCCCTGTGATGGGCTCTGCATTGAGTGTGGAGCCTGCTTAAGACTCTCTCTCTCTCTCTCTCTCTCTCTCTCTCTCTCTCTCTCTCTGCATCTGCCCTTCTTTCCCTTGCCCCACTTGCTCTCTTGCTCTAAAACAAACAAAAAAAGATTTTGAATTGACATTCAAAAGTCTTGCTTTTTTAGTTGCACTGGATATACAGAACTGTTGTGAATCAAAATTTGTAATGTGTGATACTATATAATGCATGTTAGTTTGATCTTATAACACATGTCAACAGTCTTTGGTCTGTAATTATGAAGTGCCAGTAGACTTAGAATAACTTCTCGGTTTCTTCCATGTTTAAGTTCTGCTCTCCATTTGGAGTGTGGAGACTGTTAAGCAGAGGCATGTTTTGGTGGCTTATTCTTCATAATATTTTTGTCCTCTATGTTTGCTTTTTACATTGCCTATATTGCTTATTTTCTGAGCTTGATTCTGAAGTAAAGAGATAAATGCTCTGTTGATTTGATTTCATGTTGGGCAAGAACAGAGCTAATAACCATAGAATAATAGGGCTTTAAAATTGGTTTTTATGGTTATCAAATAGCATCTATCCCCCACCCCCTAATTTTACAAAGATTAGCAGTCCCAGAGAGACATAAAGTGACTTGCTCAGAAGCAGGTAGTGTGATTGTTGATTTTATGTGTCATCTTCACTGGGTCATGGGATATAAAGATATTTGGCTAAATGTTATTTCTGGGTGTGTCCATGAGGATGTTTCCAGATGAGATTAGCATTTAAATTATTTTTTAATTTTTATTATTTCTGAGAGAGAAAGAGAGACAGAGCACGATCAGGGGAGGGGCAGAGAGAGGAAGACACTGAATCCAAAGTAGGTTCCAGGCTCCCAGCTGTCAACACAGAGCCCAATGCAGAGCTCAAACTCAGGAACTGCTCGATCATAACCTGAGTTGATCCAAAGCTCAAGTGACTGAGCCACCCAGGTGCCCTAAGATTAGCATTTGAAAAAGAAGACTGAGTCAGGAGATTGCCCTCCCAAATGTAGGTGGGCATCATTTACTCCTGCTGAGGACCTGAACAGAACCAAAGGCAGAAGAAGGGAGAATTAGCTCTCTCTGCCTGACTGTTGAGCTGGGACATTGGTCTTGTCCTGCCTTTGGACTGGGATTTAGCTCATCAGCACTTCTGGTTCTCAGGCTTTCAGACTTGGACCAGAACTACACCACCAGCCTTTTTCAGGCTCCATCTGGCAAATGGCAGATCGTGGGACTTCTTAGCCTCTGTAATTGTGCAGGCTGATTCCTAATAATAAATATCTTAGCTTTTAGTATATCCTATTGGTTCTGTTTGTCTGGAGAACTCTAAGACAGCTAATTAGGGTAGAGATAGGACTAGAATACAGTTGTGAGTTGACTGCCATTTATCACAGCATGCCTTTCAAAATGCCTGGCATGGTGCCTAATAAGAATTAAATGGTTTTGAATGATGAATGAATACCTAATAGTTTAAGAAAACATTATGACTTTATTTTGCACTAGTAGACAGGACCTGATAGTAGTTGCAAATTTTCATTTTTCCATTACTCTGTAAATGAAAAAAGCTCTCTCCTCTCATAAAAAGAAAGAAAGAAAGAAAGAAAGAAAGAAAGGAGGGAAGAAAGAAAGAAAACTAAAGACAAACTGAAACCCAGCATTATCATATGCCTTTCTTTTGCCTTAGGTGTTAATTTACTCATCATAACAGGAATGTAGTCTCTGATAAGTTTTTTATAGGAAACCTTTGTAGTTATGCTCATATATGGCCAGTGCTTTGCCTAAGTGGTAGGAAATATGACAAACTGACCAAGTTAGTTATAATGACCACATCCTGACACAGCCTTTAGGCACACAAAGTTTATTGACCACATCTGCTAGATCTTTAGGGGTAATAGTTTCAATCAATCTAAGCAACATCTTGTCAGGAACGCAAGGAATAGAGCGATGCTTCTAAACTATACTGTGCATACGAGTCACCTGGGAATCTTGTTACAATGCAGATATTATGATTCATAGGTCTGGAGTGGGCTCTGAGATTCAATTTCTACCAAGCTCACATATGCTGCTGAAGCTTCTGGTTTGGGGCTCACACACAGTAGGGAGAAACTAGCCAGTAGAGTTTGACAATGTGACTCCTGTCTACTTTTCTACTTCTGTCTCAAGCCTTTTTGGTATTTTGTTGATGATCTTTTACACTAATGATAGGGATTCACAACCTGAAGCATTTCAGTAAGACTGAGGACTCTTACTTGTCTTGAGGTTGCCCTTTTCTCCTCTAAGTTATGTAAATATCGGCCTCAGTCTTTTTTTGTCTTTGCATTTATAGATCCAGAGTCATGTCCTATCTCACGCTATGATTATTTTGTGGAGAAATAGCAGAATTTAAGGAAACCCTTTAAAAATATAGACAAGCAAGTCTGTTAGGAAATATGGTTCACTTAAAGACTCCTAGTTTAATTTAGAAATAAAGAAGTGTTATTTGATTTAAAACGTTAATTATTGGGAATACGGGCAGTATCATTGAAAGTTACTCTGGAACGGAAGTTTACATTTCTACTGAAATGACATCTGCATATGTATACACATTTGTAAAGGACAGAGAGAGAAAAAAGAAGAACATTTTAGCCGCAAGGTGGCAGTAAGATATATAAGAAAAAAATGTGATTTCAAATAAATAATGATTTCAGACATATCTCTGAGGAAATGATTGTCAAAATAAATAGCATTTGCTAATTCACTGGTATGCAGAAATGCCTTATCGAAGCTACTTATTTATGGCATCCTGGGATAATCACACTCTAAATCGTAGGCTGTACTAACTGGGCATCTTCGTGGGTCCTCTGTGACCATTTGCAGAGGACAGTTTTCAGTTAAAAAGGCAATTGCATTGTAATATTTTTTTTATATATTTCGGTTTCACTTACCCAGTAGTTCGTATCATAAATTACATACACATATTCCCAAAATGTGGACTCTAGAAGCTCTCACAGGTCATCAACTGCACATGATATACTTAATTTAAACAGCTTTCTTTGTACAAATACAAAGAATGTATTTAATATAATACATGTATTAAAAGTTTTGAAAATGTTTTACCGGTTCACTCTTTGGGACATTGCATCACTTTGTTAAATCTTGAAAATATGCCCATTTTTTGGAGCCTTTTTGTCTTAGTCATAAAGACATATGTATTGTCTACTAAAAATTAAATTGGCTGTGTTTTGAGTACCCCATCAACAGTTCATTGGAAAGCTAAGTTTAAGTTTATATAAGCAGCTCTAATAGAACGGCGGATGAACATTGCAAAAGCTACAAAGGTATCCAGATGAATGGGGCACTCTTTTCCCTTTGGAAAAGGATTGCAAGGGTCATGGTAGAAGATGTTAGGAAGAGTTTTGCAAAGGACAAAGAGACAGATTGAATTATTCAATACCTGTTCCAGTTCTTTGAATAACTTTTCATAAGGTGAAGCCTTGCTCTCTACATATTTAGGACTTGAAAATACCCTCAAATGCCAGCTACAAGCCAAAACTTTCAGCGGCCCCAACTGGGAAAAGGAAAAATGTTCTGGCTGGAGTCATGGGTGGAATTTCTTCTACTTCCTGCCCTTGGCAGGATGCCTGAATGTCATTTGTTTTGGGGCTGGAAACCATCCAGAGTGAGGCTGGGGCCAAAAAGTCAAGGAGTGACACCTGTGCAGGTGTGTCTCTGGCTCTTATTCAGATATCTCCTATGTCAGGCAATCGGGACTGTACTTTTGTTTGTTTTAGACTCTGTTGAATGGCTGGGCAGTGTTACATAAATCATATATCTAAATATGAGTGAGATTCCATTCAAATCAGTGCCCAGAGATGAAGAAGTAGTATTTTTGGAATTTATGAACACTAAAGTCTTCAGGTTTATGCAGTCTGCCATACTAGAGTGCTCTTTCAATTACTCTATTTTGAATAAAAAACCACTGTTGTTTGAAATAACTCCACAGTAACAATCAGTGCTATATTATGGTACTCAAAGTGGTTACCTGACAGAATTAAAAAATAAGGAGAGAAAAACAATTTAACATAGACTTAGTAAGCATTCCAGGGACTGTAATGTCACAGTCAGAAATGACGCTGGAAGTTTCTGTTGATGTGAGCTTAAAACCACTGGCAAGGAGACAGAAGTGCAGAAACCACGGAGGGTTATCGTTCAGTGATGTAATGCTTGATGAAGCAGTGAAGCCATCAAAACTAAAGCTGCAAGCGTGTCTGGGTGGCTCAGTCGGTTAAGCATCTGACTCTTGATTTTGGCTCAGGTCATGATTTCACAGTTTCTGGGATTGAACCCCACATCGGGCTTTGTGCTGACAGCATGGAGCCTGCTTGGGATTGTTTCTCTCCCTCTCTGTCTGCCCATTCCCTGCTCGCACGTGCTCTCTCTCAAAATAAAGAAATAAACTTAAAAAAAAAAAGCCCAGAGCTGCATTTATGTACAAAACATAAAGATGTAAGTACAAAATTGAATTTAATATATGAGGAATCATATTTCTGAGTAAATCTATCATTATCGTTTAGTTTCCTAAATTGTTGCTACATTCGGAAATGGTGACTCTCTTATGGAAAACAAAAATCCGGTGACAAAATTTGTTTTGTCACCCTTAAATTGGCTCCAAAATAATGCAAATTTTGCTATCTTATTTTCTCAATTTAGCTGATGAAGCTAAACGATTAATTTTAAAACTATCCTTGATTAAAACTTGAAATCATTGTAGCAACAGCTCTATCTGCCTACTAGGCCACCATCCTTATGACACCAGTGGGGAACACGTGCACCACACAGTTGGCAAGTGGAGTATATTGGATCCTTACCTCAGCCTGAGTAAATAATATGTCTTGATCACAGTGAACACCAACTTATGATTTGGAGTGATAGCAGATACTGCTGTTGTTTCTAACCAATCATGAATGTACAGTCCATCATCGTAACCAGGGACTAAGGGGACTCATGTCATGGCCAAAGACATCCAGGACTGGGCAAAAAGACATAGTATCTCCTAGATTTTCCATCTATCTTCTTACTTTCAGAAAACAAGTATCATTTAAATGGTAAATGGAATGTTAAAAGTTTAACTAACAATTCACAAGCCATCCTTGTAAGAGCAGGACTATATTCCCGGCTGAAGCCATCACAGAAGTCAGACAAACTCAGAAACTGCCTCTAGGAAGAAGGGGTACACAGGGGAATACCACAGACATAGCAACATGGAACTCCAAGAGAGTGTTTTCCTACCAGTGACCAACACAGTGGGGACATCAGAGTTAGATGTAGCTGTCCTAGATGTGGGCCCAGTTCATTCCAATGCTAATTCAGATATAATTTAGTTACCTCAAAAATTTAAAATGTATTTTTTTCTAGAATTGCTTAGATAGTTCATGATAGGCTTTGGATTGGCTAAACAGAGCTTGATGACAATGGGAATTGTTATTAACCTTGCTTACATGAGGGAGCTACCTCACTACTGCATATGTAGGGTGTGAACATCAGTAGGTTGGAAGCAGATAACTGTCTTGTGTAGCCAGTACTGTTCCCCAGATTGTGGTTTAGGCAAGGAGATGGGAAATCCCATACTATGGGTTTGGGCTGAGGGGATCTCAGGTCATACTGGTGCCACCATGCAATTGGCTCCCTGATGGGAGCCCAAGAAAGATTAAGGTTACAGCTGTAAGCCCTGGAAACACAGAATGAATGGAAAACTGGAAGGGAGGTACTTAATGACAATTAGAGGTCAGAGGCAAGGGGAGAATAAGGAAGGGAAGAGCCTGCCAGGGATGTCACAGTTTCCTTCTTGTATGCTTCATGCTTCTCTGTTTTTGGGCGTCATGTATTTGTTTTATTCCTCAACTTGAGGTTTCAACATTTGGTGCAGAATTGGGTGCCACCCTTTTATTCTAACACTAATTATGGGAACTCCAACCATCATAACTCTTTTAGTCATGTAGGCCTCCATCATGATACCCAATGCTAAAATCTGAGTTTTTCCCCAAAGCTCATATAACATATTGTCAGGCACACAAAAGGAACTTTGTAATGGAGCTAATTCTCAGCATATAAGGTGCCCGTATATCCAAAGAGAATTGGAAAAAGCAAGCATTAGCTGGGATGACTCTCTATGATGGCAGCCCAGTTGATCTCCAGATAAACTATTCCAGGATGGAAATCCAATAGTTAACATTTACCATGAATTGTATCCTCATAGTCTTTGAGCTCACACAAGCTGCTGCTAAATGAGGAGGGAACGCTTTTATCCATTTGTCTCAAATGGTTATCATTTGTTGTTCATCTTGTGGTGAATCTTGACCCAGGGGCTCATTAGGGGTGAACCTCCTCAATGCCTCTCTCCTGTGTGGCCTCATCTCTAAGCCATCAACAGTTCTGTTTGCCTCAATTGTCCAAAATATATTCAGATTCTGACTACTTTTCACCAGTTCTGCAGACACCATTTTCTTCTTAACCCACCATCACCAATCCCGACTTATTGCCAAAACTCCACCTAAGTTTCCCAACCTCACCTACAGTCTATTTTTCACACAGCTGCAATAGTCAGATCATGCCACTTCTCTGCTTTAAATCGTCCAGTGGCTTTTCATCTCATGCAAGTAAACACAAAGGTTTCAAGGCCATAACAGAGGCCTAAACATCCTGCAATGACAGCTCCCCCCTCCCCATATCCTACCACTGTTTCCTTCCTCATTTTACTCCAGCTACCCTGATATCCTTGTAGTTTCTTTAGTTTCTTCAGTGTGCTCATGGTGCTTCCACCCTGGGCTCTTTTGTTTACTCTCTTGGAATGCTCTCCCTCTCACCCTCATATCTATCCTCATATCTTTCTTCCCTCCTCAGGTATCTGTTCCAATATCACTTTATGGGAGATAACTTCCCTGAGGACCGTATTTCAAATAGAAATCTTTGGCTTCTTTCATTCTCCAGCCCCTTTATCAATAGCACTGTCATATTGCATGTTTGTGTTTAGTTGTCCACGGATTTATTGTTAGTTTTCTCTCCACTAGAATGTGAGCTATGATTTTTAAATAGGTCCTTGTCTGTTCTGTTCATGGTTCTATTTCAGTGCCTGCAGTACTGCCTGGCTAATAGTAGGTCCTCATTAAGAATTTGGTGAATGAGTGAATTAAATGTGGCATGGTCGAGGTAACCACCATCTCCACCATTCCATACCAAGTTACGGAAGTCTATTTTATTATATTACCTGCCTTGCCTTTGTAGGTATTTGAATTTGTGACTCTTGGCTTATGACTTGGAAATAAAAGTCCATTTAGGAACAAGTGAACAAATATTCAGATAATATCCCTTGGAGAAACATAGAAATATCTACTAATACCATCTACCTGCCATTTTCCACCCCCCCCCCCGCCCCCCGCCATCCAGGACAGAAAGTCTGGGTCTCAAGAACAGAGTATTTACTTTCTTGGGAAAGGATAAAAACAGTTCACTAGGTTTAAAGTAATTCCTCTGAGGTAGAAAATGTGATAAATAATGAGTTTATTTATACAATGTTGAATAAATGGATTTTGAATTCAATGGAATTGTACATAATTCAGACATTATCTTTGTTTCAGATCAGAATGATTTTTACTTGACTGTGGCAGTTAATACTTTGTGTCTTTGCCTTACCCCTCACTGAGTAGTTAAAAATATATAAAGACTGAGGGAAAGGAAATTGTTATTTTATTATTATTATTCTTTATTCATCTTGAGATTGAAAGAAGAAAGAGACAGTGTGAGTGGGGAAGGAGCAGAGAGAGAGGGAGAGAGAGAGAATCCCAAGCAGGCTCCACACTGTCAGTGCAGAGCCCTATGCGGGACTCAAACTCACGAGCCATAAGATCATGACATGAGCTGGAGTGAAATGCATAACTGACTGAGCCACCCAGGAACCCTGGAAATTATTATTTTAAAGAACTCTTCTGAGCCTGGAAATAAGCTTATGATTATGTGGCTAATTAATCTATGACAGAGGAGGCAAGAATATACAATGGGAAAAAGTTTCTTCAACAAATGATGTTGGGGAAACTGGGCAGCTACATGCAAAAGAATGACACTGGACACTTTCTTATACCATGTACAAAAATAAGCTCAAAATGTATTTAAGACCTAAATGTGAAACCTGAAACCGTAAAATTCCTAGAAGAAAACATAAGCAGTAATCTCTTTGGCATTAGCTGTAGAACCATTTTTCTAGATTTTCCTTTGACAAGGAAAGCAAAAGCAAAATTAAGTTATTAAGACTACACCCAAATAAAAAAGCTTTTGCACAGTGAAGGAGCCACCAATGAAACAAAAAGATATCTTATAAGGGGTTAATATCCAAAAAATATAAAAACCTTATATAACTTAACACGTAAAAAATCGCAGAAGACCTGAACAGACATTTTTTCCAAAGAAGACATCCAGATGGCCAACAGACACATGAGAAGATGCTCAAAATCACTCATTATCAGGGAAATGCAAATCAAAACCACAATGATATATCACCTTACAACTGGCAGAATAAAAACCACGCAAAACAATACTTGTTGGCGAGGATGTGGAGGAAAAAGAACCTGTGTGCAAATTAGTGGGAATGAAAGCTGGTGCAGCCGCTGTGGAAGACAGTATGGACACTCCTCAAAAAATTAAAAATAGAATTAACATATGCCCAATAATTCCGCTGCTAGGTGTTGACCCAAAGAAAATGAAAACACTGCTTTGGAAAGATATATTGCATCCCTATGTTTATTGCAGCGTTATTTCCAATAGCCAGGATATGGAAGTAACTCGTGTCCATTCATGGATGAATGGATAAAGAAGATGTGGTATAAATATATAATGGAATATTACTCAGCCATGATAAAGAACTAAATCTTGCTATTTGCAACAACATAGGTGGACCCAAAGGATATAATACTCAGTGAAATAAGTAGGTAGAAGACAAAAAACATATAATTTCACTCATATGTGGAATTTAAGATACAATACAGATGACCAAAGGAAAAAAGGAGATGAACAAATAAAGGAGACTTACTGGATGACTCTTACTATGATGAGTACTGTGCAGTACATAGGATTGTTAAATCAGTGTATTGTGCACCTGAAACTAATATAACACTGGAAATTAATTACACTTGAATTTAGAAAATAAATTTAGGAAATAAACTCTTCTGGCTTTTTTTTTATATTTAATCAATTTATTGAGGTTTAGTTTACATATAATGAAAGGCATCCATTTTAATTTTCCAGTGTGAGTTTTAATAATTGTACGCATATATGTAATCGTTTGCATTACAATCAAGATTCAGAATGTTTTCAGAACTCTGAAAAGTTTCCTTGTGCCCCTTTGTCCTCCCTTTCCCCCTCACTTTCTTTCCTAGGCAACCACAGATCTGCTTTCTGTTACTATACATTAATTATCTTAGAATTTCAGGTAAAATGGGTCATACAATACATACTGTTTTATGTTTGACTTCTTTTGTTCAGAGTAATGATTTTGAGAATCATCCATGGTTGATGTGTATCAGTGGTTTGTTCCTTTTTATTGTTGAATGGTATTGTTTGAACCTACCTCTTCGCCTATTCATTCCCCTCACAGAGTTGTCAGAGTTGGTGGTGGGGTTTCTAGTTTTGGGCTATAATTCAAACTGCTGTGAACATTTGTGTACTGGTGCTTATGTGGATGTGTTTTAGCTTTTTTGGATAAATACTTAGAAGTAGGGTTCCTGGTTCAACTGGTGATTATATATTTAATTAAAAAAAATTCTGACAATCTTTTGTCTTTTCACAAAGGGAAACTTCCTTGGTAATTTATCTGCTTTTCATTGTGCTCATGTTCTCATAATTAAGTCACTTTTTTGTGTTGGTGGGGGCGGAATGAAGACTCAAATGTGGCTACTGCATTTATTGTCAATAATGCTGGTACAGAAACTCAGAAATGGCATTCAAATAGAGTAAAAGCCCCTCTCCCTAAAACTCTGTGACTGGATGATGTGCTCCTTATGGGGTTGCTGGGAGAGTTAAACGAACCTAGACATAAAATGCCCTTAATACTGGGGACCCTGGGTGACTCAGTGGGTTAAGTGTCCGACTCTTGGTTTCAGCTCAGGTCATGATCTCACATTTTGTGAGTTCGAGCCCCATGTCAGGCTCTGTGCTGACAGTGCAGAGCCTGCTTGGGATTCATTCCCTCTCTCTCTGCCTCTCCCCTGCTCGCTTGCTCGCTTTCTCTCTTTCTCTCTCTCTCTCTCTCTCTCTCTCTCTCTTTCTCTCTCTCTCTCTCAAACCAAACCAAACCAAAATTTAGAACGTCCTTAATACAGTGCCTGGCACGTAGTTTATGCTCAAAGATGTCAGTTGTGCTTATTATCTGTGTTTATTAACAAATTACGATAGAAGATGTGACTTAAGTGTTGTAGAAGTTAAATGGTTGACTTTGTACTCTACTGTATCTTTCCTGAAAAGCTTACCTCACAACACCTGTAGGAGCTTACTCACTTGCATTATTGGCTAGTAATGTATGTTCATCTACACTAAATACATGAAAGCAAGTTCAGAGGATCAAAATGCAGGGAAAGGCAGAATCCAGTAATGTTGTAAACCACAAAATGAGAAAGTAAAAATAAGAACAGAATCACAGGTGGAAAATTATAATAATTTAAAACTGAATAGGTACTTTAGTGGAGACTTTCCATTTCTAAAATGAGATAATTTCATTAAAGCCTGTAACTACTTTTAACATTTGCTGCATCAACTTTGGTGCTTAACCCTTTTCTCTGATGAAAGGGTCATGCTGGCAGCACAGGGCGAGCTTCACTTTTCTGCCTTTATGTTTAAAAGTGTACTAATCTTTAAGACTCTTTAATCTGTGGGGGGGCATTGTTAAACCCATAGTTGGAGAGAGGAAAAAATATTCAAGTTTATAAAGAAGCTGCAGTTTTAAAGCAAAGAGAAACGCTTCCTGTAACGTATATTTTAATCAGAAGTACAAACCACTTAGTTTTACACGTTAGCAAGTGGTGTTTATTAGCCTATTGCTGACCTCCAAACTCAAGATATCCAAATTACTGTGGGCAAGCTCTGTTCCTAGTCAAAAAGAGTTATCGGGTGCCTCTATTTGAACGCAGCAGAAGACCTTGTATGTAATTAGTTTTCATTTTTGATGAAAAATTAGTAGGAATTAAACAGACTTGATAGAGATAGGTGTAGTGATTCTTTCCAAAGTTAAATTGAATCAAGATCAAAAGGATCGCAGTGGTTAACAGCCTTATTAACTAAGTGCTGCTTGAAAAGGCTGTATTTCTGTAGTGAATGTCACTGAAGATTATCAATTATAAAATGCATACATTCTCTCTCAGCGTTCTCTTGCCATGCAATCTGACTAAATGTGGAGATAGAGAATAGAATCACCACCACTTTGGTCTGTTGGTGAGGGAGGGATTTCTGCCCTAGGGTTGCAGGGGTGGCTGCACAGGTAACACACGACCCTGGACAGATGATATTGACAGCTCTTGGAGTTAGTGCTGTGTCATGAGGAAGCCTGGAGTAGCCTACTGAAGATGAAAGAACACAGACAACGAGGTACAGATGAAAGCCAGCACTAACTGCCAGGTAGTAAATTGTACGTATGCTCACAGGCTGGTGGAAAAGGACATCACCTGTCCTATAGGGAGGGCCTCATGGGGACTGTACCCTGGAACGGACAACCAGAGGCTGTGTGAGGCAGGCTTTGTAGTGTCAAGAGGGTTAGGTGCCTTCTGGTTGCAGTGGGAGAGAGTTTTGGGCTTGTTCGATTAGCAGAGAACTGAACTGCAACTTGCTGCTCAGGGATAAGCAGGAGCTGCCTGGTCCATTTGATCGACAGGGTTGTTTAGCTAGGGGACCTTTCCAGGGAGCAGAGTGAGGAGGGGAACTTGTGGTTGGGTCTTTGAGTCCCTCCTGATTTCACCAGATATCAAGGCAGCACATAATATTGGATCTTTATTTTAAGCCTTTTACCACACTATCCAACAAATATTTATGTGTGTATGTATGATATGTATGTATTTATTTATTAATGCTTATTTATTTTTGAGAGAGAGACAGAATGAGTGGGGAAGGGGCAGAGAGAGAAGGAGACACAGAATCCAAAGCAGACTCCAGGCTCCGAGCTGTCAGCACAGAGCCTGACTCGGGGCTCGAACTGATGAGCCATGAGATCATGACCTGAGCCGAAGTCAGACACTTAACCAACTGAGCCACCCAGGTGCCCCTCAACAAATATTTAATAACAGCTACTCAGTGCCTAGAAGCTAGAGTAATTAACAAATAATATATTACCTATGCACTTGAGGAGTTTAAAGTTTTATGGAAAGAGCCAAACATGCAAATGGGTAAGTGCTAAATGAGCTATAGTAGGTATATAAATATAGGACCTGAAGACATAGAAGAAAAGTAATCAGTCTTAGCAAGGTAAGAATAGTTTCCCCAGCAAAGTCTTTGTTTACTGTCTCCTTTGTGAACCAGGAAAATTATAGCAGAAGCTTTGCCAGAAGATATTCCCTTATTCCCTTTATTATATATATATATATATATATATATATATATATAATTATAGCTACACACACACACACACGTATATATATAGAATCAAGGTTATATTGTGTGTCCATATCTAAATCAGTCCCTGGTTAGAGAAATTAGCTGATTGATTGAGATAAGTCTTCACTCAGCCACTAGCATTGGGGAAGGGGGCCATGAAGCACATGGCTACTCCAAAAAAGTCAATAAAATTATTCAAATTCTAATTTAATTCTTCTTCCACATCTCTTTCCCTTCTTCCTTCTCCTTCTCTTTATTCTTGTCCTCCCTTCTCATGCTCCCTACGTGTCTTCCTCCTCCTTCTTCTTTTGAGATGTGGGGAGATTCATCGTTGGGTGTGCAGTATTAGCTCTTTGCCTCATCTTCCCATGTCTGACTCATCAGTTGAATCCTGTCAAGTCTAGCCCCCCAAATACCGCCAGAGTCTTTCCGCTTCTCTTCATGTCACTGCTAGCACCTTAGTTGAGGCAAGTGGGGCCCTTTGCCTGGGCCCTGCACTCTGCAGAGCTCTGTGTATCGCTATCAACTTATTAAAGTTTACAAGGGTGCCTTTTTTTTTTTTCTGAGAAAGAGAAAGAGAGAGCATGAGGGAGGGAGGGGCAGAGAAAGAGAAGGAGAGAGAGAATCTCAAGCAGGCTCCATGCCCAGAGTGGAGCCCAATGTGGGGCTCAATGTCATGACTGTGAGATCTTGACCTGAGCCAAATTCAAGAGTCAGACCCTTAACTGACTGAACCATCTAGGTGCGCCAAGGGTGCCTTTTGAATTGGCTCTGGGGCTTCAGGCAGACACAGCATGATCCTTAACCCTAACCGTCTAATTGTAGTAGCATTGTCCCTTTCCATGGAAATACTTCCCCAGAACTCTCACCCTGTATCCATTAGCCTGTGATGCCCACAGAAAAAAAGCTGTGAAAGCATGTGATGTGTGCTTTTGCCAATGTCACAGATTGAATATATTCCCCTATATGACTATCATCTCGGTTGAAATTTAGAACATTTTCATCACAACAAAAAGAACTCCTGTGCCAGTTAGCAGTCATTCCCTGTTCTCTTCTCCCTTCCCTATCTTTTCCTCGTGCACTAGGCAATCATGCATGCACGTTATTTCCTTATATATTTACCTATTATGGACACTTCATGTAAATGGAGTCATGTAGTATGTGGTCTTTTGTGACCGGGTTCTTTCACTGAATTGCAATGGATTCCTATGCAATGCTATATTGTTCCTCAGTAGGACTGAGTGTTCATTACTTTACTTATGAAATAGGACATTACCGAAACACAGGAAAGATATTCAAAAGATATTAAATAGCCCCAAATATGACAAATGTCCATTACACACGGCTAGCTTATTCTTCAGGTCTTATGAAAGTCTGAAGTAATTTTAATTGCCTGTGTGTGTGTGTGTGAATGAGATCTGTCTCCCTCACCAGAGTATAGACATCATGAGTGAAGAAACCATGTCTACCTTGCTGCCATTGTACCTCCAGCATAATGGTTCAAAATTAAGCACAGCGATTCAAAGTAGGCACTCAACTTGTGAATAAATGAATAATTAAATGAGTTATTGAAGGATAAAAAGATTGTAGTAGGAGGCAAATACTTATGGGAGCCAATGGTGATGAATTCCACATGGAGATTTCAAGCGTGAGGAAGCTGCGGGGCATCTAGGTGACCATGTCTTCCAGGTGGCTGATAGACTGTACACACAATTGTAAAACTAAGCAATACAGAAGGGCTTTTAGGTAAAGGCAATATTCTCTCCAACCTCAGTGCCTCTCTTCAGAGATAAACATTAAAAAAAATTTTTTTTTAAATTTATTTTTGAGGCAGAGAGCATGAGCAGGGGAGGGTCAGAGAGAGAGGGAGACACAGAATCTGAAGCAGGCTCCAGGCTCCAAGCTGTCAGCACAGAGCCTGATGTGGGGCTTGAACTCACAGACTGTGAGATCATGACCTGAGCTGAAGTCAGACACTTAACTGACTGAGCCACCCAGGCGCCCCAAGAGATAAACATTTTTAATTGTGGTTAGTTCCTTTAGTGGTTACTGCTATTGTCTGTGTCTTTAAATATGATGCCATTTTACCTTTTCTTTATTTATCCACTTCTGCATTGTCTATTGCTATGCTAAATGAGTACATTTGCCCCAAATTTCCATCTTTCTTCCCACCTCCTCCCAATAGTTTTATCTTTAAAAAAATTCTGTCGAGTACACTTGTAAACTTAAATTAGTAGCTTAATATTCTGCTTTCATCCACTATAAACAGTTCCTCTTGGCTCCCCAAAGTTGTAAGATAAGGATGTGTGTGTGTCTGGCCTTCCTTCTGTCTCCATTTTCTAGTTTCTGGATGTTGTACTTTTAGTTTTATGTGGTTAAGATTGATACTATTTACATTCTCCTGACATATGTTCTACTGGCTGTGCAACGACATGTTACATTTGAATGAATTGGTTTCATGTTTGAGCCATATTGACTGTTTCATTATTATTATCATTCCTAGAGAAACTTCCATTTTTTTCCTGATGGATGAAAGAGCATGTGTTGTCTTTACCATATTGCTAATATCTTCTAGCTTCTTGTGTACTCGCTATACTTTTTAAGAATCAATTATTTTTTTCCCATGAAACCACTGATTTCCTGTTTTAAATTGGAGTGGTTGCATAAGCTGTGGCTTTATCCTACAATGGTTTGCTTTTCTAGAGGTTTACAATTCCTTCCTTCCTTTCTTTTTTCTTATACAGGCAAAAACATATTGATACAAGATTCCCTCAAGAGAATGATATTTCAGTTAAAAATGGAATAAATCCTACAGGCATATAAATTATAGAGGTAAAATATTAGACTTCAGAATTTGACTATGGCTTATAGTTAACATTTAATTATATAATAAGTTCCATAAGTATGGATGACTCTATACAACTTAAATGCTTCCAGACATATCAAAAATTGTGTCTCTAATCATAGTGCTTATTATATTACGATCAAAAGAAAAACATGAGCAGAGAATCTTCCTGATGAAATTCCTGCTAGAGTCAAAGAAAGCCATAGCTTAGAGGGGGAATGTAGAACTTAATTTGAGTGCTGTTTTCTGCTGAGATATGAGTAGACAATGTAGGTGATGACCTAATCTTTATCACCTATTAAATATATGAAAATATTTCAAGACAGAAACACAGGTAGTTTGTATACTCTTAGAAGGAAAGTCTAAATAATTAGGTATCAAGAAATAAATTTCTCAGAGTTGATTTCATTTAAGGCAAATAGTATATGCTATAAAGTTTAAATTTATGACATACCCATACACACCTACACACACACGCACACACACACACAGGGGCCTGCATATAAAAGGCCTGATTGGCATTGGGACCAGACTGACATAAGGCACAGTGATGGTGCCAGCATAACCATCCTTATCACATTAATGTGCCCCATTATGTGATGATTAAACCTTTCCATTTATCTAGCTTGCCATAACGTTTGCATTCCAAGCAGAAATGAGGGATACAAATTATGCTTAGGCAAGGGAAAAAGCTCACATTGAAATAATTATGATAACTTACAGTATACAGTGTATAGAAAGTTTGCAAAGTGCTTTTCACATAGCTTTGCTCATCTGCTTTCCATAACAACCCTGAGAAATGCATGTTGCTATATTAGCTTCACTTTATTGCTGACAAAACTGAGGATCAAAAAAAGTTATGTTTTTCAGGGAATTGCTGATAAGAAACAGAGCAGGAGGATTCAAACCCAGGAAATAAGGCCAAGTCTTTTTACTACACCTCAAAATTATCTGTTTATCACCTGTTAATGTTTATTTTGCAGACTATATCTGCATAATAAAGACACTGGATACTTGTAGGCACCCAAATTACTCAAGGTGTTATTTACACCCCTACCATCCCATCTAAAGGTCAAGGTGTAATCAGGGCAGAAGATCTGAACTTCAATCCTGGCTATTCTCAGGAAAAGTGTTGTGATTAAGGAGAACAACACTGTGTGTGTCCAGCACTCTCTACCTTACCCCCACCTCAGATAAATTCTGGTGAAGATGAATCCAGAAAGCTTTGAGATGGGAAAGAAGTCATAAAATTATTACAGCATATTCCCACTGCTGTGCCTTAGCGGTGTTTATGGGTTGACTGGATGAATTCTTTAATTTCAGTATACACTTTTTGAGCAACTACTATGGGGTCAGTGCAATTCAGAATGTAAACAAAGAAACAACAAAATGATTACAGATTGTGGTCAATAATATGAAGGAAATAGAGAAAGGCAAAATGCTTTTATTATTTATTTATTTGTTGTGTATAATATACTATTTTCTTTTTTGTTATTTTATGTTTAAAAAATGTATTTACTTTTTAAATTCTCATGCGATGAGCATACAGTGTTATATTAGTTTAGGTGCATAATATAGTGATTCAACAATTCTATACATTTCTCAGTGCTCATCATGATAACTATACTCTTAATCTATGTCACCCATTCCCCCACCCCCCACCCCTCTGGCAACTACCAGTTCTCTGTATTTAAGAATCTGTTTTTTCATTTGTTTCTTTTTTCCTTTGTTCCTTTGTTTTGTTTCTTAAATTCCACATAGGAATGAAATCATATGATATTTGTCTATGTTGTTGCAAATGGCAAGATTTCGTTCTTTTTTATGTCTGAGTAATATTCCATTATATATATAAACTATCCCAACTTCCTTATCCATCCATCCACCAATGCACAAAATGCAGAGTAGTTTTAGATGAAGAGGTCAGAAAAGCCTCTCCGGGGAAGTGATATTCAAACAAACCCAGAAGATGGGCTGGAGTCAGTAACCTGACAGCCTGGGGAAGATCATTCTGCAGAAGACACAGAGAGTGCCAAGGCCCTGAGATGGGAAGTGGGTAAGGAGACTCTGTGGGTAAGGAGAGAGTGAGCAAGATGTGAAAGTGGAGAGGGTGGCAGGACCTTCAAGGAGATGTAAGGAGAGTGGATTTTCCCCTAATGCAACAGAAAGCCATTGGTGTGGTTTAAGCAGAGGTGACATGATCTAATTTACATGGAAGAAAAAAGTCAGTATGGGGGGATCTGCTGAGAATGGGTAGAGGGGCCTAGAGCTGAAGCAGAGGGACAGCCAGGATAGTTTCAGCTTGAGGAGACAGCGGTGTAGACTATGATGGCCGTGGAGTTGGAGAGAATTGGATGTTTGTAGAATAAACGAGTGAATCTTTTTTCTTGGGTGTAAAATAATAGACCTAACTTCTACCCTTGGGTGTATAATAATAGCCAACCACTAATAGCTACTGTCAGTCATAGAAGCTTTCTCTAGTTCCTAAAGTCACAGTCCTTACCCAGTTACCTGGGCTTCTTATTCCAACGACAGATTTCTTTCAAATTAGAAAGTAACAGTTACCTTTTTGGAAATGAATACACCAAGTTTACATAAATTCTTTACTGACGAACGATATACCAGTAATAACATGCACAAATCTTAACTGTGCATGTTGAATAATCTTCTCAAAGCAAAGGTATCTGTGTAAAAAGCTCCCGGATCAGGAGATAGAAAGACATTCCCAGCATCTCAGAAACTTCCCTCCGTTCCCTCCAAGTCACTCCTCTCCTGACTTCCCCACCTAACTGCTCACTATCCTTACTTCCTTCATCATAGGTTAGCTGTGTCTGTTTTTACCCTTTATTGGAATTGTACAGGATGTGCTTTGTTGTGACTGTCTTCTTTCACTCAGTATGATTCATCCACATTGTTGTTGGCAGTTGTAGTTTATTCTCATTGCTGTATAGTATTCCATTCCCAGCTACACCAATGGAAGAGTCCCATAATTTTTCCATTCTACCTTTTTTTGTTTTTTTTTTAATTTTATCATTTTATTTTATTTTTAATTTTTAAAAATTTACATCCAAATTAGTTAGCATATAGTGCAACAATGATTTCAGGAGTCGATGCCTTAGTGCCCCTTACCCATTTAGCCCATCCCCCCTCCCACAAACCCTCCAGTAACCCTCATTTTGTTCTCCATATTTATGAGTCTCTTCTGTTTTGTCCCCTTCCCTGTTTTTATATTATGTTTGTTTCCCTTCCCTTATGTTCATCTGTTTTGTCTCTTAAAGTCCTCATATGAGTGAAGTCATAGGATTTTTGTCTTTCTCTGACTGACTAATTTCACTTAGTATAATACCCTCCAGTTCCATCCACATAGTTGCAAATGGCAAGATTTTATTCTTTTTGATTGCCGAGTAATACTCCATTGTATATACCACATTTTCTTTATATATATATATATATATATATATATATATATATATATATACACACACACACACACACACACCACATTTTCTTTATCCATTCATCCATCGATGGAAATTTGGGCTCTTTTCATACTTTGGCTGTTGTTGATAGTGCTGCTATAAACATGGGGGTGCAAGTGTCCCTTCGAAATAGCACACCTGTATCCCGTGGATAAATGCCTAGTAGTGCAATGGCTGGGTCGTAGGGTAGTTCTATTTTTTAGTTTTTTGAGGAACCTCCATACTGTTTTCCAGAGTGGCTACACCAGCTTGCATTCCCATCCATTCTACTTTGATGTACATTTGTTCTTTTTTCCATGAGAATAGGATTGAATCATGCTCTGCTGCATGGCAGTGTCTTTGTGATAAACATCCTTATTAATATTTAAGGGAGTTTCCTCAGTTGAAATGAAAAGAAAATTAGAGCTTACTATTTTATATGAACCCTATTTACAAATATTAGTACAATTACCAATGTTAGTACAAATTTACAAATATTAGCACACATTTAATGGCAACATTGATGAAAATTTGTAACTTGTCAGGCACTATGTTAAGTGTTTAAGCATAATATCTCATTTAATCCTTATGATCACTTTATGAGCTATGTGCTAATTCTATCTCCATTTCCCATATGAAGAAATTGAGACTCAGATAATTTGTCTCAAATCAGAGTTTCACCAGAGGAACAGATTTAATAGGATTTATATGTGTATATATGTGTATATCCTGTATAGGTATAGATGGATAGATGATAGATTTACTGCAAAGAATTGGTTTACATGATTTTAAGGGTTGGCCAGGCAATTCTGAAATCTCTGTAGGGCCAGCCATGAGGAAGGGCAGGTTGGACCTTTTGGACGTGGGCCGAAACTGCAATATATAGGCAGAATTTCTCCTTCCTTGGGAAAACCTCAGTTGTGCTGTTAAGGCCTTTCAACTGATTAAATCTGGCTCACCCAGATTATCTAGGATAATCTTCTTTACTAAAGTAAACTGATTATGGACTTTAATGACATCTATAATATACCTTTTAAGCAACCTTGAGATTAGTGCTCGATTTAACAGTCTGACTCAGTTGACATGTAAAACTAGTCATCACAATATTATAACTAAGAAGGCAGCAGGGTTAAGATACAAATCCAAGGCTGTGTGATTTTAAAGTCCAGCTCTTAATTTCTATATCTGTTAAAAAAATTGAGAGCAGAGACTGTTCTAAGATTCAGGGGTGATAATACACTGGGAATAATCCAGGAATGAAAAGAAGACCTATGTGCCTGAAGCACACAGATCTGGGGGAGGGAAGGGATAAAACAGGACTCCAGAGTTTAGAAGGCTTCTGACAGGGTCTCTGACAAATGCTAGCTGTGTGATTTTGGGAACTTACATAAACTCCACTGCTCTCCTTTGTGAAATGGGTAATGGAACCTATTTGCTAAACTTGGTTGACTGAGTTAGTACATGTAAAGTGCTTGGAATGGTGCCTGGCACAGGTAAGTATGGCATAAATGGTAGCCATTAATGTTAGCGGGATTTCAGGAGGGGTAGGGTGGGGCATGGTAAGCTTTTTCTTTAGCAGCCATCCTTGCCTGATCCTTTATAGATTTTAATATATAAGAAAGGAGGAATCACAGCCAATAAGGGAGGCCTGCATAACTCAGTAAGTAATACTGGGAACACTGGCCAGCTCATTCAAAAAAATTAAATAGAGGGACGAACCTTAGGCAGTGTATCATAATAACACCTGGGAGAGTTAAAAGTAAAGATAGCACCAAGAACATAAGAAAGAACACATAGGCAAACATTAAACAAGGCATGAAATTACAGAAGAAATGAGAATATATCTGACTATATGACAACGAAGGCATTTAAAATATCTCTGAACTATCATAACCAACATTCAAGAGCAAAGGTCAATCCTGTTTGCTTTAAAGATGACAAGATCCATAGAACAAATTCACACCCCAATATATATATGAGTGAGTTACATGAACATTCAAAAAGTGAAAAAAAATTGGCCAATAGGTTTAATTATAGAGCTAATGGAAATTAAAATATAATTTGAGTGCAATTTTTTTTTGCCTAACAAATTAGTAAAAAAAAATCATTATGCTGATGAGGGTATAGGAAGATAGACACACACACACACACACACACACACACACACATTCAGTTTGTTTGCAGTGTAAAGTGATACGGCTCTTCTGGTAAGCATTGTCGCAATTTCTAATATATTAGAAAATTTTAAATGTTTCTTACCTAGTAATTTCACTTAGTCTCCAGGGAGGAAATAACTTCTCATTCTGACAAAGTGTAATGTATAAAGTTATTCATCACACCATTTATTTATAATAAAGTAGCATTGTAAAGAGTCTAAATGAACAGTAATAGGGAAGTGTTTATGTCTATCTGATTACTACACAGCTGTTTACAATTATGTTTATGAAGAGAGTGGGAGAAACAAGATGTTGGTCAAAAGGTACAAAGTTTCAATTATACAAGGTGAGTAAATTATCGAGACCTAATATACAGCATGGTGACCATACTTAATAATGCTGTATCATAGACTTGAAAATATTTCAGGTAGATTTTGAGTCTTCTTATCTCATCCACACAAAATATAGTAACTATGTGAGGTGATGGGTATGTTAATTAGCTTTATTGTGGTAATCATTTCACACTGTATATGCATATGCCAAAACTCACTTTGTACACCTTAAATACATATAGTTTTTGTCAATTATATGTTAATAAAATTAGAGAAAATAAAATTATGTCTATGAATAAAAGGGAAATTCTTTGGTTAAGTGAAATATAAAAATAGAATATGTCACGATGATACATATTATATATATCCATAAAAATATTTATATTTGCAGAAAAGTAACCAAAAGTGTTTATTTCTGAGTGGTGGAATTATGGGTAATTAATGTATTTTTTCATTACTTTATTAATTTCTTACACCTTAAAGTTTAATTGGAACAAAATTGCACAGAAAAAGGACCTGGTATTTGCCTAAGCTGGGACAGGAAGTCTCAGTGCACCCATTGTGCCTGGCTGTAAAGAATAACTTTGAGCCAGTTCCCAGATGGTCGGTGCATTCTTTTATCTCAGTTATATCATACTTTCAACCAAGAAATGTCCTCTCGTTGTCTGCTTCCCAAACTCCTCCATCATCCTTCTAAGTTCAAGCATTATTTCCTTTTTAGGTATTCCCGGACATTTCTCCACTTTTTCTCTTTAAGAGTTGGGTACATCCTTTCTAATGGTCCCTTAGCACCTGGTACATAGATGAGCATGGCTAGCTTAAAGTCTGGAGACACACAGGCAGTATGTGTAAATATTTATTGATAGCACATTCAAATACACATAAAGTAGTATTTGTTTCCAGATAGGATGGCCATGCTCTATATGAAAATATTTACTACATTCCACTGTAATCGTTATCTTGTTCTTTCTATACCGTGACCCTTTTGAAGGCAATGTGTTTGCCTTTCTTATCTCTTTACTGGAGCCTCCCCTTTTACAGTGGCTAACATGAAGTGGGTCCTCGGTAAATATTCATTGAATGCATGCATTAATTAGTTGGCCTAAAATGTATTTTTTAAAAACAAAATGCTGTTTACTGTCTCTGCTTGGTAGTATTTTCAAAATAGGCTTTGAAATGTTCTAATCATCTCATCTTTTTATCTGGAAGATGTCTAATCTCTTTGGTGTGTCCCTTTAGTTTTGGCTCTGTTGGCTGAACTCATCTCTTTTTGGTCTCTTATAACTGTCTTGGCATGAGAACAGCAAGCAGAATTGAGTGTGTTATTCTAGGTTTGGGTAGGCTGCTCTTCTGTATAAAGGTTTTGCTTCTAAATTTTTGTAGTGATGATTGGCATATGTAAATTAAAGAGCATTGTGCCCTGCTCTCTGCATTCAAAGAACATTCCAAATCCTATTTACTTATGATGGTATTTGTGAGGCTAGGTTATGCCTTTTGGACAACATTTTTAAGCTTTTATCCTAATTTTTCTTTCAAGCTTTGTGGTAGTTGCCATCTATTGCCAGGTAGTTTGCAATTCTGTCTAGACCCTTGTGTATATAATCCTCTAAACAGTTAGTTTTGAGGAGTGTTTGAAGTGGTATAGTAAAAAAGTGGGATATTTTCAAGATTTTTTAAAATTTAAAAACCAAGCCAAAAATTCATTCAACTTTTCTACCTTTTTTCTGTTTTGTCTTGGCCAGAACACACATCTTTTGATCTATAGCATCAAGTGGGTATTTTTTCACCCATCCCCAACCTCATCTCAAATCTTAAATGTGGTTTAAGATTTTGGGTAATGGTGTGGTTTACTGCTAGATCATTATGACTTGGCTTGTGGCATTTTGAACTCATGTCCAATATAATTATGAGGCTTAATATGAATTATGGCTTATGAATATTGAAAACCTCTGGTGATTCCTTGATATTTCGCTCTTCGTTTTGGTATCTAATCCAAAACCCCTAAACATATAGCTACTTTCTTTCAAGACATTTTCTTGTTTAAACTGTGGTGTTTTGTTATTTTTTAGGGGGAAATTTTATGTGGTTGGCATTTAATTTTCAGGGTTTTAATCATTTCTGAATCTTTAGTAAGTATTTAGCAGGGTGTGGTGCTCTTGAGAAAACTGTTGTGTATTTATTTATTTACTTGTCTTTGACTTTTTCGGTAAGCAGTTAACACTTGAGTGGATCAGCACAGCTTAATTTAGACACTAAATTTTCACCAGAAAAACACTTGATATATACTTAGATTTTATAGAATGTACAGTGGAAAAAATAGATTCAGATCCAAATTGTTCCAAATACATGTAAAGGTTTTCTAATAACTGTATGAGGATCAGTTATTAATTTTGAATTAATTGTAATTAATTAAGTTAAATGTAATTAAAAATTAACTAGAATTATATATATAACTTTAAGTTAATTAAAATTAAATAAGATTAAACATTCAGTTCCTCAGTTGCACTAGCCATATTTTAATACCCACATAGGGCTGGTAACTACAGTACTGGATAGGACAAGTTTGTATGGTTTGCTAGAATTTTGAAAAACTCTACCTGTTGTTTTCCTAGCAAGCTTTTAACTTTTATGGTACATTTTTAAAAACTTATTTGGTATGTAATATTACTTTTCCTTTCAAGTAATTTTGAGTCAGAATGATCACAGTCTGGTTCAAGCGGCATTATGTTCTCTGCCTTTATAGTTTCAGAGTCCTCAAGTCGCTGTCTGAAAATGTATTCACTGAGCTGGCATATATTATCAATTGCCCATGAAACTGTACTTATACTAGGGAATGACATTTTCATCTACTGACAAGATGACTAGCTGTGCTCCCAATTTGCAGGCATTTTTGCTTGCATTGTTTGCTTATATATTTTGGTATCAATTGCATACTCAGAATTTGCCAGAAGAATTTAAAGGCCACTGTAGGTAATTTTTATAGATGGCATTTCTCAAGCCTCCAGGCTCCTTGATATATTTGCTTATAATGAATGCATATGTACTGATGGAGATTTAGTGTGAAATTTACTTTGTATGTTTATACCGTTATTCTGTGAAATGAGTCCAATCTACCTGTCATGTTGGTTGTTGACTGAGGGTATTTTTGTGTGTGTGTGTGTGTGTGTGTGTGTGTGTGTGTGTGTGTCTAAACTTTGCACTCCTTTTAAATTAAAACTATTTCCTTTGATCCAGAGGATTCTAGGTGTCTCTACAATTGAAATCTGTGCGTGGCTTTATTCTAGCAGAATAATTTTAAAGCTTTGTAGATTGTAAAAATACCAAGTTCAGATTGATAGCCATTAATTTATTCTTTCATTTATCGGACATTTGTGGGGTACACACTGTGTTCAGAATCATGTAATATCTAAGGGAGAATTCATGACCTCTCTCGGCAAGTAATCGATATTTTCACTCACGTGTTCTGTTTTACTGTAGTTTATCTGTTAAAATATTAGCTGTGGGAGCCATAACACTACGTTAGTTAGCCATCCTGGCTGGACAAATCGTCTCTTCTTGTCAGAGTATAAAGCCATATGAAAACGAAAGACAACAAAACAGTGTGTTTGAGCTTTGTTCTTCAGTCCGTCACTAAATCATTCAATGTCCACGGAAAAATCACGTAACCTTTTGTTTCTCAGTTTCCCTATACACAAGGATTTTGGTAAACATCTTATTCACTACTCGCCAATTTTAAGGGTCAATTGAAAGGATCAAATGAACCTGGCCTGTGACTGGTTTGTGTCAGGACAAAGGAAACCTGGTGCAGGAACTTGAGGAGGATGCAGGGTCTACTAGACATGGAGTGATTGGATTTGCAGATGTAATGAGCTGAGAGGTAGGAAAAGGGGAAAGGGTTAGATGCATAAGCCACGTGCAGCATTAGGTGGAGAATAATAGAACTTTTGGACATCCTGTGCCCCTGTGTTTCCCCCTGGCTTCAGTGAGGTGCAAAGAGCATGTTGGCTTTCATTTCCTGGGCTCCCCAGAAAGCCAGAGCTTGAGGCATAAGTTTAAGTTAGAGTGCTTTATTGGGGGGCAAATCCTAGGAAGTAAAAGAAAGAGGTACAGGGTTAGCAAAGCAGGAAGAAGGATGCATTATAAAATTACCCATATGGCAATGGGTGGCTGTTGCTTTATCCCATGGGATCAGTGGAAGAGATGTCTGACCTGTCACAGGACCTTATCTGTCAGCTCTCATCCCTGATTGGTTGAAAGTCACACCGTGAGGTATCTAGCACCTCCTACATTCCTGGGTTATGTATAGATGGATCCTGAGAAAGTCCCGGGCTCTACTATGTATCAGTGCAACGCAATTCAAAGTGTGATCGGTGGATGGCATCCTCATGATAGGTACAGAAATGGAAAGGAAGTGTTTAGAAATTTTTATAGCATTTTGACTGAGGAATTTTATGTCTGTTGAATCTAACAGTAAAACGATTGGGCTTGTTTTTTGTATACTTTTGTTTTTGTTTTTGTTTTTTTTTAATTTTTTCAGTTCAATTTTCTAGCAGTTCTTTTGTGTTGTATTTTACAAAGTGTCAGTCAGCAATGAATTGGGGGAAAAATGATTCTTCACCAAAGATAGCTTGAAAATGACTGCCTTAGTTTAAATAGGGAAGCCCTATGTGGGAGGCAAGAGGTGGTATACTGTGCAGGCAAGGGGTGACAGCAGGTCTCACCAGGTGAGGCTAGTCAGACCCCATGCAAGCTGGTCACTGTAGAGGTGTAGAAAAAATGGCCAAAGTCTCCAGAGAAAAGTGAGGCCAGGAGGGTTTAGATATACACAAAAAGGTGTTGCTACAGTGATCTGGATGATTTAGGACAGTAGTTCTCACATTTTTTTGGTCTCGGGATGCCTTCATAATCTTAAATAGTATTGAAAACCCCAAAGAGCTTTTATTTGTGTGGGTTATTATCTACTAACAGTTACCATATTAGAAATAAAACTGAGAAAACATTTAAAACATCTGTTTATAAATTTACTTAACGTAACAAAATAAATCTACTGCATGTTGACATACGGAAAACAATTTTTAATGATAGTACTGTAATATAAAATATAATATTTAATTGCATTTTCTAAAACAACAATTATTTAAGGGAAATATTTAAGGTGGAATTTTATATTTCATCAAATCTCTTTCGATGTGGCTTAGTAGTAGATAGCTGGGTTCCCATATATTCTTCTGAATTCATGTGTTCTTGTGATGTATATTTATCTAGCAGATAATTATTAAACGTTTGCCATGTGTTAGTTGCTATGATAAATGAGGATGATACAGGCCTGAAGACCCCATTGTCTTCCATTTGGATTTTAAAGTTTAGAGGGAAAAGTAAACTAAAAAAAAAAAAAAAGAAATGACAATAAGGTGTGGAAAGTGTCCTAACCTAGGCCATGTTCTGGAGGACTAGTTGAGAATGACTCTTTTTTCATAGCATAAACTGGGTGTGGGGAGTGACAGATTATGTCATAGTTTAGTATAATTGTATTTAAATTTTAAGTAGGTCGAAGGGTCATAATTTTGGCAGAGAATGAGAAATGTTCACATTTCACTAGCCCTAGGCTGATGGAGTGAGGCACAAAGAATTTTGGGAGCAGGAAAGGGCTTAAAAAACAAAAACAAACCAAACTACTGGGAAGAAATGCTGAGGAAGATCATGGAGCAGAGCATAAAAGCAAAGATTAAAGAAAAGACAACAGAAATTATTACATAAAGGAAGTACCAGAGCCGGCCTGGACTTGGGTATGAGGACATTAAAAAGACTTTTAAGAGGCTACAGGGATTTTAAAAACTAGGACAAGACAGACGTTGTGTATAATATATTACCTAGAAAACTGTTAGTTAGAGTGGATATAAAATTGCAGGGTAGGAGAGTCAAGTGTGGAGAAGAGGTGCCCCAGCAAAAGTTAATGTGCTAAAGCAATATGCTTTCAAAGTCAGTTCGTCAAGATTATTGAGAATAATGGGAGATACAGTAGACAACTATAGTTAGAATTTATGGGGTTGTAATAAAATAGAAGAGAAAAAGGAAAGCCAGAACTTTTTGTTATAGCAAAAATGTTGAAGCTTATAAATGTTTGAAAGAATGGAGAGGCGATCTAGCCTGCAGGGTAAAACACATTTTTAGGAAAGAACAAAAGGGATAAGGTAAAAAGAAACAATGACCATTGAAGACTCTGAACTTTGAAATTTATTTTTAATTAAAAAATTCTACTGTTGTAAAAAACTCCCCAAAAGATTAATTTTAAATATTTTCATTATGAAGTAATATATTCTCATTATTACACATTTGGGAAATGTGGGAAAATCAACCATAGTTTCACCATTTAAGTTGAACATTTAATATATTTCCCCCCCCCCCAATGTATGCTTCTTTTGTTTTGACTTTGGTAAGAGGTTGATAAAACCATCTAATTAGGTTTTATTTGATCCTAGGACAAAATTATAAATGCAAATAGATTGTAAAATATTTTTATAAACAAAAGCTATGAGTCAAATGGAGTTATGTATACATCATCATATTTGTGCAAAGCTTTATAGAAACCATTTTAGGTATTCAATCTTGAGTAAGTTTAGCTTATGCTAAGCAAAGAGGTATTTCCTAGTGAGCTGTGGTAGTGTCTTAGTCCTTTGGTTGCTATAACAAAATACTGAGAACTGGGTAAGTTATAAATAACATACATTCCTCACATTTCTGGAAACTAGCAAGTCCAAAATCAAGGTGCCAGCACGTTCAAGTGAGGGCCCTGTTCCTTGTTCATTGCCTATTGCTGTGTCCTCACATGGTAGAAGGGTGCTATCTAAGGCCTCTTTTATAAGGATATTGATCTCATTCATGAAGGCATGGCCCTCATGACCTAAATGCTTCCCAAAGGTCCCACCTCCTAAGACCATCACCTTGGGCATTAGGATTTCAACATGTGAATTTTGAAAGACACAAACACTCAAGACTATAGCAGGTAGTGTGTGTGGAGTAGGTTTGATGTCAGGAGTTTCTTTCAGCAGAGTTCATGGGAACTTTATGGAAAATCAACAGTGTTTTATATACTCTCCTTTTATCCTTTCTGTTTGATAACAGCTTTTTGATCTATGCTTCCAGAGAAAGAAAGGACAGATCAAAAGTTCATCAACTCTCTGATTGTAGTATAAAGAACTGATTCTGGTTGGGATAGGAATCAACTCGAAGCTCTGATTTCTTATTTCAAGAGATCTTTTTATTTTAAAATCGTCACATGCACATCTGTCCACCCTCCACACCTCTGTTTTCCCTGGAGAGAACTAGATTCACTTAATCATATCATATCCACTTTTTAATGTTTTTCTGACCTTAGGGTAGTTCCACCTCAGGGGAAGTGTACGTTTTTCTCAGAATTCTCATTTTAATTCCCAGGGATATGCATACCATAAGATCTGAATTCAGTGTGAAAGGAGTTATAATGTGTGTATATTTAGCACAGCATCTGGATGGGCAGGAACACGATAAAATATTAAATGAATGGGTAAGAGTTTTAGTATTCTCTTTTGAAAAATACTGTTCCCAAATAAATGTCAAATGGATTTTGTAGAATTTTTCCTTTCAGCTTGGATTCTGGACTTTGTGTCTGACCTTATTCCAGCCTAAATTTCTAACAGGGTTTCTCAAACCCTAACATTAAACCCTAGGATTAAAATCACCTGGACACTTGTTGAACATACAGATGCTTGGGCCATCCTCCATAGATATTCACTAGGTGGGGTCTAGCCATCTGTATTTTTAGCAAGTGCTTGGAGTGTTTGTGGTCACAGGATGACACTTTGTAAGTCACTGTTAAAAGCTCAGGAAGACTGAGGCAGATCCAACTTAAATCTGTATTTTTCTTAATATTTTTCTTAGTATCTATGTCAGGCAGATATTCTAGATGGCTGCTTTTAGGAGGTGGTCTTCTGGTAGTCTTTAATCATAAGTCTGGAATGAGTTCTAGAAGACTGTCTTGTCTTAGCGACATATGCAGAAATTAGCAGCTTGTCGTATATTTTCTTGCCGTGAGTAAATCTCCATGACATCAGATCTTACCTGATTAAACAATTGACCATTGTTTTAGAAATGAAATTCCTAAAAAAAATTAAAAATTAAACATCAAAATGAAATACCTTAGCAACATTTCATTTATCATGCCCTCATAGAGGAAGGATTAGTCAATTCTTTAAAAGAAACTGCCTTTGGCTGGCTGAGAAAAGATTGATACACCTTTGACAGTTAATTCAATGCTCCTTCTTTCAGAATCTGTGATTTTTACCTGTAGTTTCTCTTGGAGTCACTTCACTGAGCAAGTGGGGGTGTCATGGTTGCGTTTGCTTCCTGTGTTCTCTGAGTCTTACTGTGACTCCCTGATCTGAGTTCCTAGATGTTCCCTATCCTAAGTAGCTGTCAAGCCAGCTTCCCTTCTGTGGCATCATACTATTAGATGGTGTTAAGAAGTATGTGGCTGAAAGGGGAATGAGGATATTCAGTCTGGCTGCTGAATTGCCCTTTGCAGCATATATCACTTTACCACCGAGTGATCAAGATCCCCTCTGTGATTTTTGCATTAAGATAGAAAAGAGTAAAGAGCATCTTAAAAAAATATTAATGTTATTTAGGACCTGGTAAATAAATATATTCTTTTACATGAAACTGCAATAAGAAAATTTTGAACTTCAACTCCCCAACCAACCAACCAACCAACCAAGCTAACTCCCCAATAACTAAACTTTGTGTCTGACCTTATTCCAGCCTAAATTTCTAACAGGGTTTCTCAAGCCCTACCATTAATCATGGCATATTTATAAGTATGCCAATAGTGATTACTGTGTACGTGAGAGTTTTAAGTTATTATTTTAGTTACTATTATTATCCAGAGATCTAAATGTGTTAATAAGCCTCACTGTATTGCCTTTAACTCTAGGACTCAGTTGGTGGAGGAGAGAGGGGGCCATTAGCATCTCTCCTAGTTTGTCTCCACATCTTCATTCCCACACTCCCTCTTGTCAAGTGACATCTTCATTGGAGAATATGGGAGCAGGAATTGGACATATATTTCTGGGGCTCTTCTATTCTTTTCCTTAAGAGCCGGTTGCTGGTGAAAACTACATGTTCTGGCCAGCATCTTTAGGCTAAGTTTTCAGTGGCCCATCTCTGTAAATGAGGTCTGTGATTACCTAGTACTGCTCATGTTGGGATGTCACAGTGCTGGGTGTCATACTGAAAAACCTACTGATGCTGAATATGTGAGCCATATTCTCCAACTTAGTCTGTGGTAGACATGAAGATAGATGTGCTCCCCAGAGCCCCAATCAAGGAAGGATTTGCTGTCCAGCTGGGAGAGGGTGGTTGGCAGAATACCTCCAGCTGCCTGTTCTTTTCCGATCTTCCTTGGCTGCAAAGAGCTGGATGCCTTGCTCAGTCATGCCCTTCCCAAGGCAGCCCACACTGGATGAGTCAGGAGAGGGCTTAGAGGCTCAGACATTTTGACTCACTATGGGATGACTATCATGGGTGATGCTTACTCCAGAGCTTCCTGCCAGGATGGGCAAGTCTTTTCTGGGGTCTGTTTCACCTGTGACTTTTTCCTCTGCTCAATCTTGCTTCTTCTCCTTCCTTTGACCCTTTGATTTGAACTCAAACTCTGTTTCAGTGTCTGCATTTGGAGAACCCAACTTGTGACATGGCTTCTTTTGGTTATATAGGTTTTAAACATATTTCTCCCTTAAGTTTTGGTTTGCTTGGCTGATTGAGAACCCAAGTAGGGAAACAGTGGTGCCATTTCTGAGCTCCCTTAGCATCCAACAGTGGAAATAACTCAGTTGAGATGAGGAAAACTTTTATTCCAATCTCTGTGTAGCTCAGAGGAGCAGAAAATATCTATATTTTGACATCAGGTGGCAGTGAGTGGAGTTTCCTATGAGTAAGTAGGCACTACAGGTGTGCCATCAAAGGTTAATATATTTTCTCTTATTTTTTTTCTCACTCATATAAATAAAAACATGATTTCTTGTATTGATCTATGTAAAACACTGAAAGAGCCTTATTTTCAGGGAGAAGTAAAATATGGTTTATAGTTACATGGGCTTCCTAAGAGAGCAGACAGATATTCCAGATTATCAAAAAAGAGTTAAATAATCCCAATTTCTATTGAATATACATATGCATTTTTGGCCTAAAGCATAATTGCTAACATTCTGATTTCTTATAGAATAGAACATTCGGTGAATGATCAAAATGATACCAAACACATTTTTGTAAAGAATCCCCACCTCATACCTAGGTAGCTCTGATCTAGTAATTGTGAAAAATTAACAGCAGCTTCTGTTGAGAACAGAATACATAAAACATGACTCTGTAATGCAGAACTACTGTTTTAATGGTGATGTTACCAAAAGGAGCTATTTCACACAAGATTTTTTTTAGAATGTAGCATGTATTCTTTTGCAAATTAAAGCTGTGATTATATTGGGGCGCCTGGGTGGCTCAGTCGGTTAAGCGTCCGACTTCGGCTCAGGTCATGATCTCGCGGTCCATGGGTTTGAGCCCCGCGCCGGGCTCTGTGCTGACAGCTCAGAGCCTGGAGCCTGTTTCAGATTCTGTGTCTCCCTCTCTCTCTGACCCTCCCCCGTTCATGCTCTGTCTCTCCCTGTCTCAAGGATAAATAAACGTTGGAAAAAAAAATTTTAAGCTGTGATTATAATGGGATATTCCATCAAGGGAATGGGAACAAAAAGTTTTATGTGCAAGGTCCACCTTTAGGAAGGATTCACTTGGGAAAACTGGGGAGAAATAAAATACATGTTCAATAAGACAGATCAGCTAATTTTAACCCTGGAACTCAAAAGGATGACAGATGACACAATCAGCATTCAAATTGTTTTTAATGTTTTATTTTATTTTTTGAGAGATAGAGGGTGAGCAGGGGAGGGGCAGAGAGAGAGGGAGACATCAAATCAGAATCAGGCTCCAGGCTCTGAGCTGTCAGCACTGAACCCGATGGGGCTCCAACCCACGAACACAACATCATGAACTGAACTGAAGTCAGACCCTCAACTGACTGAGCCACTCAGGTGCCCTGATATAATCAGCATTCACATTCAGCTAGGTTTTTGAGTTTGACTTAAATCAGTGGTTCTCAACCTTATGAGAATATGAAAATAGGTCCTAATTAAATAAACAGAGAAAGGGAAAATAGGCTTTACTTAAAAACCAGACTGCAGTGTTTCCCAAAGAACATAAATGCACCATGTTTAGAACAGAGCAATGACTAGGCCACGCCTTAACCACAAAAAATGATTAATACTCCCTTCTCATTTTTAACAACTTTGCCTTCTGAGTGATTTTGATTCTTTAACAATGAGAGCTCTGCTCTGATCTTTCTGCCTCTTGGATAAAGATAACAGAGATATTCAATCACTGACTTTCCCTGTTTCTTGATGTCATCTAATCCAGGACTGTCTTTTACTTTCCTCAGCTTTTTAAAAAAATCACCCGGTTGAAGCTCTCCTAAACCCCCCTTTACTGAAAAGCTGCCAAAATTCTCTTAGGGTCTCCGATGTTGCAGCAAACTAAGTACACCTAACTTTTCGTGACTCCAGGTGTTTTCTTGGTCATCTTTGTTTGATGGGCTTTAATACTTACCTGCATTAAAGTCACCTGGAGAGCGTTGAAAACTCTTGATACTCAGGCTATACTCCCGACCAATTAAATGAGAATTCCTGGGGTTTAGGGATGGGCAGAAGAATTTTGAAAAGCTTCTCAAATGATTTCAATGTGCAGCCAAGGTTGAGAACGACTGGTTTAAATGATTCTATTGGAGGTGGAGAATGCACCACATAATAGCTGGAAGTTACTTGCAGCCCTGTGATTTCAACTCTGATATTGTTTTCCATTGGCTCTGCTTGTTGATGCCTGTGAAGTTGTCTTAATCTATTGAAGGGAAGGAGCTTGGTGAGCTGGAAGAAATGCCTTCTTGATGATATTCATGATTAGCCTGGAAGAAGGTAAAGAAAGATATTGACAACATTCATATTTAGTTCTTGGAGTGAAAGCAAATGAGGTTATTTGAAAATCTCTTTCAGTATGACTGAAATAGCAAGAGGTCTATATTCTCTTTTCACATTACCCTGCGGACCATCTAGATAATGTTTTGATTTAACTATTGCTTCCTTTAATCTGTTCTTTTAGAACTGATGGTTAAACATTTAAATATGTTTGTTTCTAAGTATTTCCGTTAACAATGTAAATTAATTTCTCCCGCAGGGCAATAGTAATTATGCCATAGAGGCTTAAGGAGAAGCATCTGAAACATTTATATTAATACTCTGTAATATAATGCTTAATTAACTCGTGCTTGCCATGTGTGGGATTTAATGTAGTGGAGAAGAGTTGGTGACAGAGGCAGAAAAACAAAACAATCAATTCTATAGAATAGGCCTCCAGCTATAACATTAAGATAAAACCAGACAAACTTTTTCCTTTTTAGTCTTGTTTAAGGCTCAAGGAACATGCTTGTTTCTGGTTTATTGGACTATTCTCCACATAGAGCTGAGTTGAGCAACTTTATAGACATGGCCTTTCTTGATTAGGTAGTTCAGATTTTGAGTACATAATGCCGAATATTTGATATTTGCCCCCAAACAATTCAGCCTGTGCAAGGAGGCAGAATGACACCTGCAGCTATCCAACGATATTTATACCTCACCTGGAAATGGAGAGGACGTGCTGGCTCAAGTCACAGAATCAACGCTTTTTTCCAACATTAGTGCAATAGTCGAGTGACTGGTGCAAGAGGCGAGGAGGCCATCTTTGCTTATCATTTTATTCCAACAAGTAGAATTTATCTTTCATACCTCTGAGATTCAAAATAACCCAGATTTAGCTTTGCTCCTTGAGGATTGGCTTGAACTGAGGATCAGTTGGTACGTTTATGTGTGCCTTTGGATTGCTAACAGGTGTTGTGATGTAGTTAAGCTGGACTCTGACTGATTTAGACCTTTGTTTCATATAAGATTCCTACCTGTGTTTCTCTCCATTGTCATCGTGTCTGAGAGTCTTAAGCCATGCTGCCTCTAATTTCATGAGTCTGTGCACAGATGACCATGGCTGGATATAAGTGGTTGAGGAATGTAATGAAATGAACCCATAAACAACTTGACACATATTGCAAACTTGGTTAGCTGTTTAAACAAATGCTTGGGGGCGCCTGGGTGGCTCAGTCGGTTGAGCATCCGACTTCGGCTCAGGTCATGATCTCACGGTCCGTGAGTTCAAGCCCCGCGTCGGGCTCTGTGCTGACAGCTCAGAGCCTGGAGCCTGTTTCAGATTCTGTGTCCCCCCTCGCTCTCCGCCCACCCCTGCTTGTGCTCTGTCTCTCTCTGTCTTTCAAAAATGAACAAACATAAAACAAAAATTTTTAAACAAATGCTTGTAAGGAGTACTACTTTTTTATAGCCAGATTGGGTGCTCATTTATTTTTGTCTTTTGTTCTCGTGTGTCTGTGGAAAGTGTCATTGACAAGGCACATACCTGAGACCATGTACTTTAATGTTCACTATCTTCCCTTTTTTATTGATTCATCTCCAAGAATCTAGGCTCTCAGAATTAGGTTCTTGGGGTGCCTGAGTGGCTCAGTTGGTTAAGCATCCGACTTTGACTCAGGTCATGATCTCACAGTTAGTGAGTTCAAGCCCCGCGTCGCGCTCTGTGCTGCCAGCTTGGAGCCTGAAGCCTGCTTGGGATTCTGTGTCTCCCTCTCTCTCTGTCCCTCCCCCGCTCGTGCTCTCTCTCTGTGTCTCTCAAAAGTGAATAAACGTTAAAAAAAACAAAATTAAGTTCTTGATGTGTAGGTATCAAAATTGCCAAAGAGAGCCAGAAACTCTGGGAAGCGAGGCTGGGACTGCCAGCCTGGTAGCCTAAGCCTGTTTAAGGGGGTGAGGATGAGAAGCCATTTCAGTGGTTCTCAGCCCTGGCATATCACAATCTCCTGGGCACTGTTACAGATTACTACCGCCGTGATCATCCACAGAGAATTTGAGTTAATAAGTCAGGGATAGGGCTGTGACTGAGGATTATAGAGGTTTTGGGCTCCGGTGTAGCAGCTCCTGGATTCAGGACTGGGAGAAGCCAGCATCTCCAGTCTACAGCAGACATAAACTCCTCAGTAAGTCCTCATGCTAAAGTGGGAAGGTTGTTGACCTGAATGTCCAGGAAACTTGATTTTTAAACTAGCATGACCAGTAATAAGGATTGCTACTCCAGGCTATTCTCTCTGACCTTTAGTTTCCTTGTATATAAAGTTAGGAAGTTTAATTATGGACTGTTTCAGAGTTGAGTCCCATTGAAAAATAAAATAACCTTTACATATTTCTAACATACATACTAGCCTCCCACCCCTCAGATAATTTAGTATGTTTGAACAGAAGTGTTACCAGTGCTAAATTAACCTAGAAGGTTTAAAATAATTTAATTTTAATTTATAATCAATATTTAAATAAGTTCTAACTTTGGTAGAATTAGTTAGCTATCTAGAGGCGAGGTATGAATTCTTGAATTTTATCTATTCCCAAAATAGTGGGAGTTAAAATAAATGATCACATAATCCAAATGACTGTTCCATGAGGTGGGGTATGGGATATTACAGTGACAGTTTTTGCAATTATAGGTATTCAATTACAGATGATTTTTAAAGTTGGTTTCTTCTTCAGCATCTGAACATACTTTATTTTAAGAGGTTTGGAGGAGGGTGCTATTTAGACCATTATATTAGCGCTCATTTGCATGAGATTTATTTATTTTTATTTTTTAGCAATGTCTTTAAAAACAGAGAAGAAGCAATTTGACCTTTATTTTGGAGAAGGATGGGGGTGGGGGTGGTGAGTATAATTCTGCTTTTCCTTGTCAAATAGAAGAAAAAAACTTTAAAAATAACCTACCAATTTTCAACTGTTATATTTTAAGCCACAGGAACTTGTGAGTTTTCTTTCATCTTGGTTCTATCACATAACCAGAAAAATTATACAGCATATCCCCAAAAAGAGGTCTAGCTGGGAAGCAATTCAAACAAAAATATATTATAGAAATGTGGTTGTTCAGTGTATCATTTTAACAGTTGTTCATCTTTGCCCCTCAATCTACACTTTTCTCTCTCCTCTCCTTACTTTATCTTTTACGTGTCTGTGTTTTTCCATGAATGTGTGTGGGCAGCTAGAGTAATCATGAAACAATGATACCCAAGGATGAATGTTTAAGGAATTTATTGGACTTAAGTGCCACTAGGTAGTATCTATGATACCTCTGCAGATAGAAAGCATTTGATTTTATTCTCTTCCCTCCCCTTTTGGTTAGCATCCCTGGAAGGAAAGCTAACTGTGTTCAGGATTAAAAAGACTTTAATACTGGACAATAATAACAATTTGTCTTCTAGAAGGTGAACAGTGTTCATTCAGGTCAACCATCATTAGAGCACACGTTTTACTACTTGCTTTCTTGGAGGACCATATTTCTAATGAAAAAAAATGGCATTCATTTGGCACATCATATAATAGGACAGAGTATTTAAATCTGGATTGTATTTGAAGATTAGGAAATGTAGTACTTTAGCGCATCAGTTATTTATTACTGTGTAAGAAACCACCCAAAACAACAGTCAGTTTTTTCCCTCTTGTGTGTAAATAATTTGGGCTGGGCTCAGCTGGGTGGTCCTTCTGCTGATCTCTCTGGGGTTCACTCATGTGACTATAGTCTGCCTCTCAACCAGGACTGGATAGTGTAAGAGGGCCTCTGACATGTCTGGCAGTTGACATTGGCTACTGGTTGTCGTCTAGCGGTTTTAGTTGAGACAACTCATGTCTGCCGCACATTGTCTCTTACCTTCTAATTGACTATACTGGGCGTCTTCATGGCAATCTCAGGGCAGCATTCCAAGAGGGCAAGAAGAGTAGTTGCAAATTCTCTTGTTGTATAGGATTTGGAGCTCCGCTAACAGTTGGCCTGCCCACATTCATGGGTTGGGGAAGATAAACTCCACCTCTAGTGGGGAGGAGCAACAATGTCACATTACAAAGGGATATGCAGATAGGAGTTTGAGGAATTTTTGCAGTCATCTTTGCATACTGGAAAGATTTGCCCTCTGGAAATGATAATTTACATCTCTTCTACATGAAAATATGCTCACCCCTCCCACAAAAGTCTTATATTCATGTGGAATCATCCTTGAAGTCCAGGGTCAGAGCCACATGTGGATGAGGTTGTTTTGGTTCAGCTTCTTGGTTATGACTCTTCTTCAGAAAACTTTAATAAGAGGGCAGATAATTTTTTACTCTACACACAACATACAATGGTGAGACTGGACAAAGATAGCTGCAAATAGACATTTGTATTCAGAAGGGAAGAATGGGAACTCATTGCAGTCACCTGCCCATGGAAATTCTGAAATCTAACCAGGCACATGTTGCTAGGTTTCTGTATTCTGGGATCTGAGAATATTCCTCGATTAGAGACTAGTTCAACCAGATTGAACTAGTCCATTGAATTGATTCCCTAGTCCATTGTTCTCAGCTCTTGACTCAATCCTCTGAGATCTTTCCTTTTCTATAAAAAAAATGGCCTGTGTTTGTAGGTGAGTTATTTCCCCAGACTGATTCTTGTTCATAGAAAGCCTGAGGTCCATTAGTCTCCTTTCATTTTGAATTATACAGTTCCTTTTTGTATAAACTAAGGCTGCTTTTGCTAGTATGGCTGTCTGAAAAAATTTGTGCATTTCCTATGAATCTAATCAGTGCATACCACATGCCCTAAAAACCACATGATAATTTTTTTCCAGACAGATCTCTGTTTTTGTGTGTCAGCATGTTTGGGGACAGTATCCTTAATATTCTCTTTAAAGTTCTTTGTCTGAGAGAGCTATTAGGTTCCAGTTTAGATATTTTTGAGGTTCTAAAAAGAGTTTTATATCCATACCCTTGATTTGATCTTTGCTTGAAGTTATTTCTTAATTTGGAAATCTTTTGCTGGTTTGAGAGACTAGGATAAGAAAAGCATTTATTTTCCCACTTAGCAACTTTCTTTAAATTCTGCTTACAAACAACAATTTCCTCCTTTCATTTTTTTCTTTTTCTCCATTAACTTGTCATGTATAGTTAGAGATACCCAATATTATGACTTCCAACACCCTAACTAGATATCTTTTTAGATAGATCAGTAAGTTTATTGGGTATATTTTCTAACTTTCATGTTATTATGTTTTTTACCATGCCATATTATGATATTTAAAAAAAAATTTTAACATTTATTCATTTTTGAGAGACAGAGTGTGAGTGAGCTGAAGTTAGACACTTAACCAACTGAGCCATCCAGGCACCCCCATAGTATAGTATTATGACCTTTATGGTTTGCCACTATATAACAAGGGCCACTCTCTTTCCAGCCTCTGACAGTATCTTCCTCACCACTCTCAGGGCTCCATTAACAATTTCTTCATTACTTTGTATAGATGGTGTGCACTCTCTGGTCCTAAAGCCAATGCTAAATGTTCTAGGTTTTATTGCAGCACTTCCCTTCAACTACCAATTATGTACCAGTTTTCTATCGTTGGAAAACAAACCACTCCAAAACTTAGTGGCATAACACAATAAGCATTTATGTGGCCATGATTGTGCAGGTAAACAATTTGGGCTGGATACAATGGAATGGCTCTTTTTCTTGTCTTACCTGGAGTCACTTATGTTGCTTCAATTGACTGGCAGCTTGGCTGGGGCTGGATGGTGTGAGATGGCCCTACTCATGTATGTTGAGTTGTTGATTGGTTGTTGGCTGGTTGACTTGAAGCAGCTTCAGCCAGGACAACTTAGTCACATGATCTTTCATGACCCTAGAGTCTGGATTTCTTCCTATGGCAATTTCACTGCAACACTCCAAGAGGACAGGAACAGTTCCCAAAAGGTTTTTTAAGCCCTAGACTTGGAAGTCACAACCATTATTTCCACCACATTCTTTTGGTCTCTGCAAAAGACAAGGACAGCTCAGATTCAAAATATGGTAGAAAATTCTCTACCTCTTGATGGAAGAAAGTACAAAGTCACATTGCAAAGGCATAATTATGCATATAAGGATGGAAGGCATTTTTGTGGCTTTCTTTGTAAACAATCTACCATAAACACTTAAGGGGATATTTACTCTTAAATTAACTAAAATTCTACAGAATATTCCACTCTTTTTGATAACTGCGGAGAGAAGATGGTATTACCATATACACATGAAAAATGGAATATTCTGTTCCTGTGGAAGATGAAATATGGAGATATGTGATTCTCAACAGAATAAAAACTGGGCTGGAAACAAATAAATATGTATCTTAATGTCCATTTTTAAACACCAGAAATTTATGAAAAAGTATCTCTATTTTTTCCCTAAAGTTAGGAGTCTCCATCTCTTCTCTGAGTACATAACTGTTATTTTCTTTCTTCTTAATAGCTTAAGAAGATACAGTTTTTTCCTTTTCATCCCTTGGTCTAGTTCTCCATGAAGCTAGACAAGCTTCTTCTAGAGTTTTAGTATAAGTTTACAATTTACTTTTTATTATTATTAAATTTTTCATTTTAATTCCAGCATAGTTAACATGCAGTGTTACATTAATTTCAGGTATACAATATAGCGCTTCAACAATTTTATACGTTGTTCAGTGCTTATCATGATAAATGTTCTCTTTAATTCCTATTTTTCTGTAATTACCTGATTCATCCATCCCCCCACTCACCTCCCCTTACCATTTACTTTGAATAATTGAACATCGAAAACATCTTCCGTGAGATTTTGAAGTAAGGAGGTGTGTTTTGCCACTTATTACGTGATTTATTTTTGTTAGTCACTCTTGGAAAACACCAATTGACATTTGTTTATTGAGGTTCCGTGGGACAACTAATTTACTGGTTTAATGATAACACTGTTTTCAGAGTTAGAGGCGGAAAAAACAAACACCATTGAGAAAGTCTTTTTATTTTGGATACACTACACACGTATATGCCCTGTTCAGCATGAACAAAAGGTTATGCTTTTAAAACAGGGGTTTCAAGGAGACTAGATTGGAGATAAGGAGAGCTTGCAAACAAACTACAGTTTCGTAAGAGGCTGAAATGAGGAAAAAAGAGAGAAGGGCTAAGTGAAATTGAAAACTGTGTGGTAACAGGAAGTGGGAAAGATTTTAAATATGCTTTGATGGTAATTTCATCGAAGTGAGAGGCAGAGATGGGGGGACAAGTAAATTTTATTTATCCTTTGCAATAATACACATGCTTTAAAAACACTCTCTGTTTTGAAGATAATTAAAGGAATTACTGTTCAAGTAAATAGCTAATGTTAGTTTATACTAACTAGCCTTGTCTCTGTTAGTCTTTGTACCCAAAAAGCCTTTAAGTTGGCATCAGAAAGTCAGTACATTATGTTTGAGATGAGAAACTGAAAAGTCAGCTGCTGTCTTTACCTAGAATATAAGACCCTTAATCTTTCATTTTATAACCTTGCAGTTTTTAAGAAAAGTATTTAAGAAAGATGAAAAACTGGAAAACTTTATAAAATTTAACTTTCCAGCACAAGTAACATTAAGTCATTGTTGCAGTCCTAGAAATGGTTTATTTGGAATCATTTATTATGTTTGATGAACTCAATGAAAATCCTGAAAGGAGCACCCTTTTTATTTCCTTGCTGTTCCATAATGATATTTACTGTTTGCACAGTGATCATTCAATTTCCAAAGATGCTCACCACCTTCTCCTGCTGATTAAATTCCTGTTTGGTTTCACTGCCAAGTCTGTTGGATTAAATTAACAAGTTCTGTTTGCTTTAGTGGGAATGACCTGCACCAACCTTCAGCTTGTACAAAATAATAATCTCTTCAATGATATATTGATTCAGTGCTCTTTATCTTCTTCTAAAGAAATGTGCAGTGAAAATGTTATCTTCAGCTCGCTGGAATTTGCAGGCCCACATCACTTATTTTAATATATTGGAGACCTTGATCTTCCACATCTAATAACTCCTTTCTCTTTGCTGTTTTTAATGATTCCTGTTCTTCTAAAGGATCACCAAATCTTGATTACTCTAAGGAAAGACTTTCACATGATCTTTTAGTCTATAAAATGTCCCACTCTTGAAAATTATCTATATCAAAGGGCCAATTAAAGAAAATTAAAACCTTTCTTTTTTAAAAGTAAATCCAATTTTTATTGAGTTGCTTTCTTCTATCCCTCTTTTATTTGCTTTATAGCTAACAGCTAAGAGGTATTGAGAAGTTTTTGAAGAAAAGTGAATTAAAATTTTTGGTATAAAAAGGTTTGAAAGTATAACAAGATTTTATAAATTTTATATGGAGCCTAGTTCATTGCAAGCATTATAAAAAGCAATAGAAACTTAAAATGAAGATGAATTTCCGTGAAAAAAGGAACAGCCAGGGTATAATTATTGAATAGAGGTTAAGGGGAGAATAGTGTGGGGAAAAAAAATCCACAGTCACTACCGCATTTAAAAGAAATGTTTATTTATTTATATTGAGAGAGAGAGAGGGAGAGTACAAGCGGGAAAGGGGCAGAGAGAGAGGGAGAGAGAAAGCCTCAAGCAGACTCCCTACTGCCTGTGCCAAGGCTGATGGGGGCTCAATCCCATGAACTGTGCGATCATGACCTGAGTTGAAATCAAGAGTCAGATGCTTAACCAACTGAGCCACCCAGGCACCCAACAAAGTTTGTGTACATTTTTAAATTTATTACCCATCTTCCCCACCCTTGCATCACTTCCTTTTCACAGACAGGGTAAGTGAGGAGCAAAGAGATTCAGTAATTTGCCTAAGATCAAGCACAGTGCACAAACTGAGATCTACCATTTTACCTAACGTCAACTTGACCCTAAAGCGTATTTCCTTCTTAACAAAACATACTCTATCTTTGAAGGAGTAATCACTTCCAAATTACCAACCCTGTCTTCTACTCTCTGCTGGAAAACATGCCCCATGATCCTGCACAACACGTGATAACCACGTCATGACATAGGTTATCAGGTTATCGGGCAGAACTTTGCCCCTGCAGAGGTTCTTGCTTATTGTATTCCTCTTTTAATCTAGTTGCATTCTTTTGTATAGTTTGGTGAAATGCAGCTGTCTTTTGTCAGGAAAAAGTGAGAAAAACCATTCAGGGCATCTCCCTCACCGATAGGGAGGCAACACTGGGAGTGAACCTGAAGTGGAAGGTGTACATCTGCTGCTCCATCATTCAGTTTCAGCTCCCAAGAATGAACATCTAGATGAGCTGAGTGTGCTTCTGATGGGTGTTTTTTGTACAACATCACTCTTGGCCACAATCCAGGTACTTCACCTGGAGCCCCATGGAAGAAATCATGATGTGTGCCATTGTTGGAAGAAAGCTGGCTGATTTGGATTTCCTGAGAGATTATATGTTTATAGGTTGCACCTAATAGGTTTTAAAGGCATTGGGAAGGGTAAGTCTAACCATATTAGTTTCTCATCTTGTTTGGGAATGGAGGACCTATTGTCTCCATCTGCCCAGTCCTTCCTGACTTTCTACCCACTTCTCTGTGCTTCATTGCCTCCCTTGGGACATGGTATTCCTGGGTATAGCACCTTACAGACTTTACCAATTGGCTGTCTCTCTGAGATCCTGCCATATTTTTAGTGACCAGTGAACAGGTTTTCCATCTCTGAAGACATCCACAGACTTTCTCCTGCCCCCCCTCCATTTGGAGGATCTTTTTGGTTAGTTTCAGAGAAAGTTCTAACTCTTTAAGTTCTCTTTGGCTCTGTTGGTCCTACTTTCTTGAAAGAAGTCATGCTACGTATCTTCCCTGAGGCAAAGAAGCACAGAGTCTACTTTCTCTTTGAGTTGGGGAAGAGAAAGGAGAAAAAATAGGAAGGAACAAAATTCAGATTTCAAAAGTTTGCCTGCTGTCGTATTACGGTCAATTGCAATGTTTCCCCATCCTAGTGTCCTGGGCTCAATAAGGCTGTTTTTTGTTTGGCATCATACAGATGGAATAAAATCCCAAGAGAAATGGTGTTCTTCAGTGATACCTGTTGTCAGGGAGCTTCTGTATAAAATTTAGCTGACTCAGAATCAATCCTAGGAGATAACACTGATAGCAAGTTGTGCCATAGATTACAGTAGGAGGTAAGTAAGGGATTTTGAGAAAGTGGCAATTAGGCCATGGGATATCCTTTTTTAAAAAAAAGTTTATTTAGTTATTTATTTTGAGAGAGAGAGAGAGAGAGAGAGAGAAAGAGAGAAAGCAGGGGAGTGTCAGAGAGAGGGAGAAGGAGAGAATCCCAGACTCATTGACAGTTGGGGCAAATGTGGGGCTTGAACTCAGGAACTGTGAGATCCTGACCTGAGCCAAAGTCAGAGGCTTAACTGACTGAGCCACCCAGGTGCCCCTGATATCCTTTTTTATGTATCTCTGAACATGTCTAAAACTTTTGTGATATCTTCTTAATCAATTTATGGTTATTGCCTGGGATGGATTTGAAAACCTAGATTTACTTTGGTTGGTTAAATTTCCATTATTGCCTATTACTGGCAATATTTTTACCTTTGGTTTGTTAAATTTCCATTATTGCCTATTACTGGTAATATTATTAATAACCTTCAGTACTTTCATTTTCCTTTTTAAAAATAAGAGTTTCATACTCATGCACTCTGAGAGAGTGCTGAGGTTATTAGGCTAACACTTTTCTAAGGCCCAATTTATTAGTATTCTTCTACTATCCCTCAGGTTATCTACAAAAGAATTTTCAATCGTTCAACCTTTCTATTGTACTTGAACATAGGTCTTGAGAGTATTTCTTTTTTTTCTTCAAGTGAGTAGTATTTTTCACTGTCATTTTCATCGACATTACATCAATATCAGAGAAATGATTTCCAAGTAGTTGTGCATAAGTTGAAGTTTCCAATTGATTTTTGCAGTTCTTTTCCTGCAAATCGAGGTTGAGAAGCAAACAAACAGGAGAGTTGTAATTGAAGCAGAAGGCAAAAGGGGGCTTATATCCGGGGCTGCATTCTAACCAATTGATCTGGGACTGACACTGACGAAGGACAACATTCTGCAGGAAAGAGTGATGAGGTAACTAGCTATTACTCAGATAGCAGTGTTTTTGTACTTTATCGCTGTCTGTGAGCAGTGATAAGAGTTGGGGCGACCTTCCAAACGATGCCATAGCATTTGTAGTGATTGCTAGGCCTTGAACAAGCTTTATTATGGGTTGGCTATTCATCTCTTCAGAGAGAACTAAAATATAGCTGGACAATGTTCTATGATTAATTTTTGGTGAGGGACTTCCACATTAAAACAAAAAAAAGGAAAGAAAAGAAAAGGTCCAATGTTTGCAATTATCAAACACATTGTGATATGTTTTGTTTTTCTTTCTTGCAAGGAGAGATTGAGTATCAGAATTTGGAGATGATGTAATAGACCGTAATGGTTTTGATTTGCATGCAAATTATTATTTTTTACCTGTTTTGGGATAAGAGCTTTCCATTGGTAATTCGATATAAGGTCAATGGTAAATGCCAAAAAAACTATTAAACCTCCTGTTCTGGCATTGCTAGCTGGGATTGGCAGATGGATTAATTAACATTACACCCTCTTTCTCCTTATTATTCCTAACTGTGTTTGCTAGGACATTTTAGTTTCAGCCATTTCTCTCCTTTTCTTGCTGTAATAACTTTTCTCCCTTCTTCCTTGGGTATTTGACATATTCATTTCTCTTGAGACTGATGTTGCTTATTTCTCCCACACAGCTAAGAATTTTACTATTTCTCCCATACTTTAAGTTTCATATACTTGACCTTACATTTTAAGCAAGAAACGAGTGACAACTTAATGTGTGTGCACCACATTCCTAATCCTGAATATATTTTAGAAACTTCATATATGTGATTTAGTGAAAGGTGGAGGAGGCCTTTTTTTTAGTGAAACTGAGTGAAACTGAGCACAAATATTATGTTTCCCACAAATTATCATGAATTTGTTGACAGAATATGAATTATAACTCTGCCTCCTGGTTTGTAAGTCTGGATATATTTGGATTTATGTGACTCACAGGAAGCTGAGTGCGAAATGAATAAACAATAATATCTTTAGTGATTCAATGCCTGGAAGGATGGCAGAAGATGTGACAGTGCTACATGGAGGTATCAGGCCATATAGACGGGAGCTACTACTCTAACTGGATAAAACTTCCTTTACAAAAATAAGTTCACAATCTTTATTCTATGTTGTCAGTGTTAGAAAAATGTCACAGAAAGAATACCATGATCATAAAGCATAGGTACATTTGGAGCCCTCGGTCTACGGAGGCAGAGAGGTTTAGTACCATACAGTCCAGATGGGGTTAACAAGCTTGGAAGGATGTAAGTTACCCGGTATAAGTTCCTTGAATTTCTCCTTCACACTCACTTGAAATGACTTCTGGCCTGACCTGTTCAATATCCTCCCTCCTAGGCTTTTCAAAGCGGGTTACATTGGACAGGCCAGTATTTGAGATGTTGCGATGGAGGATTAAGAAGAAAAGGGAAACTAGAGACAAACTGCTAGAAGAAGTTTTGTTCTGTTTTCGTTGTAGGGCAGCAGTAGGTTGGAAGCACAACTGTTACCTGAGAACAGAAGTGGAAGAGGAAAATGGTGATAAAAAAAAGATATTGCTGAAACCATCTTTCCTTTTCACCATGTTTGAGAAATATAAATAAAATATCTGTTATTTTAATTTGAAATCACTTGTGTTTATACGACCTGTGTTCTGTCAAGATGACCCCTGTGTTCTGCACCATGTGGGTTAAAGCATAAGCTTGTGTTATGCTTATGAAGGCGTGAGCTTTCAAAACAAAGAAGACCTGGACCAGTCTGCTGCATGGCTGGAGCCATAATGGTGACTTATGTCCACCAACTTAGACGGGGAATACTTGAGGCCAGTATCGGTAAATTAATGTCTGCCTACTATTGGCTGCCTACCTTGTGCCATAGGCAATTAACATGACAGTGCTGACAGTTCTGTGAATAATCCTGTAAGAAACCAGAAAACTGTTTGCTTCAACAGTGAGAAGCTTTAAAAAATTAATTGCAAAAGTAAAATGCTCAGTATAAACACCTAGCCAATGTCAAAAGTAAAGATTTCCTTTAACTTTTCAGACATCATCACTGCAGTTAACTGCTTCTTTTGCAGAACAAAACATCTGGTATAATTCCATTTCCGTGTAGCAAAACCCCAAACCTATGCTTACTTATACTGTATAGGCAAAAGTGATCTAAAGGAAAGTAGTCTTTTATTTTTATTTTATTTTATTAAAAAAAACTTTTTTAATGTTTATTTATTTTTGAGACAGGGAGAGACAGCATGAATGGGGGAGGGTCAGAGAGAGAGGGAGACACAGAATCCGAAACAGGCTCCAGGCTCTGAGCTGTCAGCACAGAGCCTGACGCGGGGCTCGAACTCACGGACCGCAAGATCATGACCTGAGCCGAAGTCAGACGCTTAACCGACTGAGCCACCCAGGCGCCCCGAAACTAGTCTTTTATGTACGTAATCCATTTGTGCTTGAGAAGGCTTTTGATTTTGGGTAACCTAGTTGGAATGAGAAATAGATTTTACTTGAGTGATCCTTCCTAAAATTTAAAAATCATTTTCCATATATGTATTGGTGATGGTCCAGTCAGGAAAACAGAAACCATATTATGCATTTCAACAAAGGGAATCCAATCTAGGGAATTGGTTAATTAAAGCTGAAAGAGTCAAAACCGAAAGCCCAGTAATAATGGCTGGAGGAAGTAACTACCATCGCTAGGGCTGGGAGCATAGAAAGAAGAAGGTAGGGTTTTCAGAATCTGTCAGTACAGACACTGTAAACTGGGGCTCAGATTATGGAAGAGAAGTCATAACCTGGCTACTGCAGGTTTTCTGTGAAGCTGACATGAAGCTAGTTCTAGGAATACCAATGGCTGCTGTTGGGCTGAAGGACCAGTGCTAGACAACAGAGACAGGAACAGGAAAGAATAATTCCCTCTGTTCTTATCCTGCCTCCCAGTCTCCTCCCAGAGTCCACTACGAGTGGCACCCAACAGGCAGCACTCTGACAAAGGACAAAATTAGTTTTTAACACCTTGGCCTCAGGATCACCAGAATATAGAATGATAGATTTGGAGCTGGGCCATAAGAGCTTTATAACCAGCACAGTACTTATGATCATTTAAAGATATTCCTGAATTTTGAGTTTTTGACTTTCGGTCCTAGCTTAGATCTGAGAGTAGTCCTTATTAGTGGCCAAAAAATTGGCAGAAAGTAGATAGGGTAAGGAAACTAATTTAGTTGGGATATACCCTTTACTAGTTGCCCCCAAATTATTCTTTTTCTGGGAAATAGTGGGTGGGGCTAATGCCTTCCAAGTATTAATTTGATTAATGGTGAGAATGTTTCTACCTCCTACATTTAGTTTGTAATTAAATGATTTGAAAGAGATTACTTCTTATTAACAATTTCAACGCCAAGATTTAGAACCATTTTTAGCACATTGTGCACTGTAACTAATTACCACAGTAATATACAGTGGAATTTGTGTTCTCATGGGAGAACACAAGGACCCTAGAATCCCATTTCTATTACTGTGATTCTGTGCTCTACCAACAAAGATGTATGACCCAGGTTTTTTCCTAGGGGTCTAAATCACACTGTGATGATCTTTTTGCAACATTCTTAAGGGTGTAAAATCAGTGTAACAGTAATTTTATCTATATAAATATCTATATCAGGAGTAGCCTGAAGTGTGAGGAATCTGAAGTATGTGTATGGCATTTTCCTTAATGGCGCTATATGAGAACTGTAGTACTTCTCACCCTCTTTCCACATGCTGCTTCCTAGGCCATCAGTTTTTTTGGTGAAGGCATGATGTATATGTGGGTGAGAGCAGGAGTGGAGAAGGTTCTTGGTCGGCTTTCTGATGGTATATAGTCTGCTTGGGCCACCATAACAGAATACCACAGACTGGGTGGTTTAAACAACAGAAATATATTTTCTCACAGTTCTGGAGGCGAGAAATCTAGGATCATGGTGCCAGTATTGTTGTTTCTGATGAGGGCTCTCCTGCTGGCTTGCAGATGGCTGCCTTCTCACTGCATCCTCATGTGGTCTCCCCTCTGTGACATGAGAAGAAACAGAGTTAGCTCTCTGGTGTCTCTCCTTATAAGGACACAAATCCTATCAGACTGGCGTTTCCCTACCACAACTCCAACACCCCATGAGCTCATTTAACCTTAATTACTTCCTTAAAGTTTCCATCTCCAAATATAGCTACATGGGGGGGGGGTTAGGGTTTTAACATATGAACTTTGGGAGAATACAAACATTTCATCCATAACACAGATGAATTCTGCTTCTTTGATATTCTCAGCATATTTTCTAGGTACCTCAGTTCCTTCCTTTGTAAAGGTCAAGAGAAAAACTTAAGTTCTGAAGCCTAATGATAAAGGTTATATCCCCTGCAGTTAATTTCTCTACTGATAACTGCAGTGCCTGCTCTTAATTTTTCTCTAGAGTAGTCTAATTTTACTTGTGATTCTTATAAATGAATTTAAGTGAAACTGAAAGAAATTCATCTTTAGTCATATACTATTCTCTTAGTATGTGGCATACTTTTACATAAGTTAAATTAGTATTTTAAAAAGCATTGTTAGTTTCATTGTATCTTAGTTTTGCCTCTGACCACGACTCCAGGGGATAAATGAGTATTTGTATGGAGTCCAGAGGAATATTATGTTTCTTTAGGCTTTTCCCCCCTCAAATATATGACTTGGTGATTTAGAATCACAGGACTATACCTACACTGCATTGTGAAAGTAGATCATCCCGAATCCAGAGCTGTGAGAAGATAGACAGACGTGTACTTCTTTACCCACCACACTCTAATAAGAAATTATTGTGGGTGGAACACAAAAATATATTCTGAATCTTATTTGAACATTGCTTTGATACTTAGCCTATATTAGAACATAAATTCAAATTGCTTGCTGTGTTTTTACTTGTGAGGCTTATAAGCATGCCCAGGGTTACTTAACACAATGCATAAATGAACTATAATTTAAATAAGTGCACTGAAATGCTTGGTTTTCTATTCTCTATTGGGAAGAACAAATTGATCACTGGAGAGTACAATGAGTAGAATATCTACTAGAACCAAGGAATCCTCAAATTCACATTTTAATTGAATAATACCCAAAGCTATTATTCTTCTAAGAAAAGGAGAATTGACTGAAATCCCAGTGGAGTTGAATGTCACTTCTTCCCAGCTCTATATTCTCTGAATCTACTGAAAGAGGAGATTGAAACTAAAAATTTATTTTTGTAAATTAAAGTGCTACTTAATAATTTTTGTCAAAATAAAATGTGCCTGGCATATTACATGTCAGAGACTATGCTAAATACTAGGGATTTTAAAAAGATGAATAAAATAATAATCGGGTGTTTATAATATATGATCTCTAGATGTGTCCTCAAATATTACACTGTGGTGGGACTACTAAGATAAGAGAATATGCTTGGTCAGGAACAGAGGTGATACCTTGGAGGGGATGATTAACTGAGACTCTTAGTGGGTAGAAGGTCCAGAGGAGGTCTTAACAGAAGATACGATGCTGTGATTCCTACTATTATCTATTGGCACTCAGTACCTATTTCCTCCTCTTCAAAGTCCCTATACCTTTACAGGGGTTTGAAGGCTGAAAACTACAATGAGATGGTTTAGTGCAAAATTTGAAAAGCAGGGGAGAATAGAGTCATTTTTCTTCTAGCAGTGATGGCAGCTGATGTATAAAGATACTGCAAACATTCTTTTTCTTACAGTGACAAACTATTTCACTGTCAAGTCACCAGCCTTGGCTCTGGGGGCAACTGTGATGTTGGCAGGATTTCTCGTAGTTTTCTGACCTCTAACTGTCAGCATCAGCTTCCAGTTTCTGGACTATGCCTGCCATGTTGTGACCTGAAAACTTGTTGGTGGCCCCTAACTTCTGTTCCTCTAGTCTTTCAACAATCTTGTTGGTACGTCATTCCCTGCATTAAGTGCCTTCCTGTGTGCCATATCCAGAGTGGCTTCTATCTCTTACATTGTACTTTGACCGATGCAAAAGATTTGGAAGATGGGTAGAAGCTCACCAAGTGAGCAAAGGAAGAAAGGCCCATGCCACACTAAGCAAACAGAATAAACAAAGTAATGGGGGGCATGAACACTATGGTATGGGAATATGAATCCAAGTAAGTCATTATTGCTAGAGTATAAGGAGGTGGGAGAGATAGGGTCTGAGGTTGATGCAATAAAAAGGAAAGAAATTATGTAATGAGTTTTTTCTAAGCTGGCATTAGGTAGCTATTCAACTAATTTAACCAGGGAGTACCTCTGTGAAGCTGTATTTTTTAGGTAGCCCATTATTACGACTCTATAGAGGATAAAGTGGGGGAAGGTGATTTAAAAAGTAGAAAGGCCCATAGAAGCATATGGTGTAAGAGATTATCAAAGAGAAAAAAAAAATTCTATTCAGGTTTAGGTCTTTGAATCAAATTATTATTTTTTTTATGAAAAATATTCTTGAGAAAATGCATTGTACTAGTTTGTTTTCCAATAGTTTTCCATATTACAAAGAACTATGGTTTAAAAAAAAAGAATTCAGGTTTCAGAAAATTATTTTTCTTTTTCATGCTCAGAGTACATCTCTTTTCTTTGTATCCAAAAGAATCTCCAGCCTTACCTGTTTTAGACATTTTTTAAGACTATGTCAAGAGGAGAAAGAACTACTGATCTGTGTAGGAAGGGATATTTTTGTCTTCCCTTGATGTTTGCATCAATTTAAATGAAAATTTCTTTTTAAAGCATAAATACATTTATCCCAAACTTCCTTCATATGTGTTATTGTAGCACAGGGTGGGTAGAAGCAAGACAGTAACAAAAGAAGAGGGAACACTGGGAAAGGATGCATTTGGCAGGAGGGATCGAGACTGGCACAGTTAGTCTCAGGCACACAAAGCTACTGCTAAGCTGTTAGAGGAAACTGTTAAGGCTGCTTCATTTGCTCACTCCATATCCTCTCTTCAGCTTTTTCACACAGTACTCTTGGAAATGAGCCTCTGATTTCTTTAACCTAGCCCAAGAGAAGCTGAACAAACAACACAGAACACTAGGACACCTAATGTTTGCAAAAAAGTGTGAAAACTATGTGTGTCTTTAAACAGGCAAATAGAGCAAAGAAACATTTTTCTTTTTATAGAATTGGACTCTAATGTGATTCAAACTTCTAAAAAGGAGGCACTAGGAACTAGTTTATATTTTTATGTGTCTTAGTCTACAGTAGCTGCTATAACAAAACACCGAAGGCTGGGTGGCTTCTAAACAATGGAAATGTACTTCTCATAGTTGTTGAGAATGGGAGTCTGAGATTAGGGTGCCAGCACGGTCGAGTCCTGATGACAGCTCTCTTCCAGGCTGCAGACTGCCAACTTCTCACTGTATCCTCACGTGGTGGAGACAGAGATTGGAAGCTACCTCTCTTCTGACTCTGCACTAATCCCATTCATGGGAGCTTCTTCCACTGACCTCATCTAATCATAATTATCTCTCAAAGATACTTCCTAATACTATCACTTGGGTGACAGGGTTTCAACATAAGAATTTTGGGGGGATGCAGATATTCAATGTATAACAATAGGTCTTTTCTGCACCTTTGCCAGAGGCAGAGCTTGAAGAAGGGAGAATATTTTTTCTTCCTATAGATATGACCTATCCAGCCTTTTGCAGAGAAATAGAATTATTTGCCAATGGCCATTTGCCTATAAATGGGCAGTTCTACATATAAACTAAAATGTCATGCTGATGTGTTTTCAAGATAAACATGATTTATGAATAATCCATTGTTTGTCAATTAAAGAATTCCCATGGATTTATACTATGGAATAAAAATCATTCATAATTTTCTAAATTACCAACTCAAGCATAAAGAAATATTTAAGAATAATTATTGGATAGGGGGTTTCCTAACTTCATTTTATTTTTAAATTTTACTTTAGAGAGATAGAGCATGAGACGAGAAGGGCAGAGAGAGAGAGAGAGAGAGAGAGAGAGAGAGAGAATCTCAAGCAGGCTGGACATGTAGCACGGAGCCCGACGTGGGGCTTGATCCCACGACCTGAGCCCAAATCAAGAGTTGAACGCTCAACTGCCTGAGCTGCCTACATGCCCCTGATCTTCATTTTTAATCCCTTCTAACTCAGGCTGGGGAACTCCTTGGCCATATTGTCCCCTTTGGCCATCATTTAGTTTTCCTCGTCACCCTTTGTAAACCATGTCTCTGTCTCTGAAAGAATGCTTATTTATGAGATCTTTGAATGTTAAGATCAGAGTTTTTGATCTCATTCATAAAGTTGGAAAAGGCTCTGTAGTTAATTGATGTAGCATTATTTGACTTGTTCTTGCCCACAACTGCACAGATCCATGCATTTCTGTCTCTTTCATCATGCTTTTCGAGAAATGTCAATTTCTAGAGGAGTCATTTCCTTTTTTACACTGGAGCTTGCTGGCAGTGTGCTTTGTCCCTCTCTGTTCTGTGACCTTTCAGATCTTTGACATCTCCATGTTGCTCTTTCATTATCTGCATTGGTGAGAGAGATGTTGTAGCTCCTAGATTTTTGGCTTTATAATTTGTATGTAAGGTTATCAAGTGCTGAGCCATAGCAACCTGGCAGTTTCTGTTTAACCATTTCATGGTTACTTTTGTGCAAGCTGTGATTCTGCAGGCAGACAAGTTACCATTTCCAAATCATTGCACTTTATTTCCTCCCTGCTTGATCATACAGTTGCCTCTGCCTGAAATGCCTTTCAACTTCATTTCTTACTTGTCACACTGCTACCCATCCTTTGAAATCAAGTTAAAAGGGCTCTTTCTCTGCAAGGCCTTTTCCAGTAACTCCAGATTTAAGCAATCCTGTCCTCCTTTGAAACCCAGATCTCTTAATTTTACTGTGTTGACGATATTCTAAACTATAATTTTGGATTGCTTGCCTTACCCTCTTATTATCTCATGTAAACATATCTGATTTTGTCTCCAAAAAGATTTGAAGTGGTTATTTTTCTTATTAGAGTTACCTGTAGGAAGCTCCTGTAAACAAGATTCATATATATAGTTGTGTCAAGGATCATAACAAATAAATCCCGACATCAAAATAGTTTAACATAACTGAAGTTTATTCTCACCCTTATGATACCTTAGTGTGGTCTCTGACAGTCAGCCTTCTATATGAGGATGTAGCAACCAGACTCTTTCCATCTGGGGGTACTGCCGTCTTCAGCATGTGGCTTCCAAGGATGCCATGTAAGAACAAGAGAGAGTAGAGAGAACACATATGCTTCTTAACTAGGTTGGCCCAACAGGGTCACTTCTGTTTCCCTTCTGTCGTCTCCTGGCTACAGTTAGGTGCTAAGAAAGACCAAGAAATATAACATCTAGCTAGAAGGCATTTCTCTTGACACTATGGAATAGGGACACAGATCTTTGTTGAACAGGTAGCCCTGCCAGAATACAGGCTGTTTAGGTCTCTATAGCTCCCTTGCCCATAGGAAGTGCTTGATATATGTTTGCTAAAGACAAAAAGAAAAAAGAAAAAGAAAAAAAAAGAATAAATATTGTGTGCCAAGTCAAGGGTAAAGGGTAAAGACAGTTAGAAGGTGTGAGCCAGAAGTTAGCATGTGTTTTATGGCTACTGAACGTAATAGTTCACAGACTTAGAGTGGGTGGGAGAGTAGTTCTTTGCCCTAAGGGAGGAATAATCAGTTTGGGATTTATCCATGTTCTTTAACCAGGTCTTGATCTAAAGGTCACAGATTATTCTACAGAGATAGTGATGAATACTTATGAAAATGTACATTCACCTTTTTTCTGAGTATATTTTATCATTTAAATGCTTTAAAAAATCATTTATTTGCCGCAAGAACATTCTAGAAGGTATGTTTCTACTTTAGAAAAGAATTGTTCTCATTGTTAGACAAACATCCATTTGTTCTAATGATTAAAGAAGTGTTCTATTACCTTGGGAACGACTCAGATTTTTTTTTAAATTTTTTTTTTAACATTTATTTATTTTTGAGACAGAGAGAGACAGAGCATGAACGGGGGAGGGTCAGAGAGAGAGGGAGACACAGAATCTGAAACAGACTCCAGGCTCTGAGCTGTCAGCACAGAGCCCGACGCGGGGCTTGAACTCACGGCCGCGAGATCATGACCTGAGCCGAAGACGGCCGCTTAACCGATTGAGCCACCCAGGCGCCCCAAGGGAATGACTCAGATTTTTAAGAGCCAGGGATAGAATCACATAATTTCTAAGAGAATGAAGTATTTTGGGTTTTTCCCCCCATAGGAAAGATTCATTGGTACTGCTTTTGCTATTTTTTTCCTATCAAGGAGCAATAGATAGGCTATCTATTCAAAAGTGTATAATGTTACAAAGAGTCAAGATGTCAAATGCACAGGCTAAGGAAGCCTATCTCTTACTGCAACATATTTTTTTGGAAGCTTCTAGCATCCATTAAATTATACAAGTGAACAAAACTGATGGCTGTTAAAAAAAAATTAAAGCATCAAGCTACGGTATGTTTAGAATCTGCGAGTAAAACAAAAACACTTTGGATCTGAGCTTCTACTTCATTGTATATGTGTGTTTACCCAGGAATTGTTATGCCTTATCACTTTTATCGTTCTTTTATCACAGCTGTGTGAAGAATTACAGTGGGAGCAGTGTTTGTGTTTTCACTAAAATACATTTTATTTCATGCTATGAAGCAGATTGCTAACGTTTGCTACTTTTATTATTACGGCTGCACAACTCCCTCCACTCCAGTTGAGGTTGTATCAGTATTTCTATGAAAAAAAATTGTTTTATTTATGTGTTTGTTTTTATTCTATGATTTCCTTAGCTAAGCAGAGGTGCATCTCAGAAAAACTTGTGCTAAGTTAAAAAATTGGGCAAATAAAAACCTAAGCACCAAACACTGACTGTAAATCCAACCCCCAAATATTGCATTGAAAATGAAGGTAAAGTTCAAAGAGGATTATTTCCACAGGAGCTGATAAGAAGGGGCCTTTAAACTGTGACTTAACCACTCAGGTTCTTGAAAGGGACAGTGATATACTTCATTTTTCAAGAAATTGGGTGAACCATTGGAAAGTACACTCTAGGTGAAAACTTGGTGTGTAGGTCTTCACCTGGAAGGTTATGTAAAACTTGAGGGGATGGGGCGTCTAGCTGTGTAATAAGTATACTTTGGATAGAGAACTGAGTTTGTTTCCTCGCCACTGTGGTTTCAGAGGTGTACTGCTCATTTAGGTTTGCTGGAGTAAGGACCACCGTCAGTGCTTGAGAACATCGTTTTAACTCATTTTCCCCATTTGGCACAGAGAGGGCTGCTGCTGTTTTACTTTTCCACGTCTCCCTGCTTGCCACCCTGCTGGTAAAACGACCGGGAAATGTAATCCAGTAAATAAACATTTTATAGTTTCAGATTTAAAACTAATTTGTCTTTGCCCAGCGGTAATCCACTGATCTGTAAATATGGACAGGCGTGTGCCAGGGGAAAGTGAAAAATTGTGTTTGACGAAATGGGCTAGGAAGCTTGCAAGTGTGAGGGTCACCAGGGAAAATGCCCTGGTTGCTTTGCTAATATTTTAGTTCCTGTCTTACTTTTCAACCAAGTTCCCTAGTGTTTTTAGGCACAGGAATATGGATAAAAGTATGGGGTGCGCAAGGCTTTTCTGCCACACCAGTTCTTTAACTTTCTTTGGACTGAGAGTCGAGTAATGAATGAGAATAGGAGAAAGGCAGAAGGCACATCCTGGGATTGGGGCTCAGATGTCTCCTGCAATCTGTGATCCTAAGTCACGAAGACTCTGGGTACTGTGTCACCCCTACCCAGCATTCCAGATATCCACCATCAGTTATTTTGATGCCTATTTACTGTCTTAGCTAGCCCAGTATACCACATCCTATCAATTTCTTAACAGTATAGGATACTGTATTGCTACTCTGACACAGTTAGAAAATTGAGTAAAATTCTAAACCAGAGCTCCTTGGGATTTAGAAGCAGTAACTCCAAACCTAATGCAGGCTGTCTGGTTAGAGATTTTCAAGTCCTCTGCCCCATCTGTGGTGCATATATTCAATTATCAAACATTTCTTGGGCACCAAAAAAAAAAAAAAAAAGACTGCTCAGTAAGAATATATATCCCATGTAAGGGCTTTTGAGAATCTGTGGTTATTTATAACTGTTGTAGTTCAAAGTCTCAAACAATAAACACTTCAGAGCTTTAAGAGATAGTCTAATGACTGAGATCAAACACAACAGTCAGGCTGGGACACTTGCAACACAAATTTGATTGTTCTCTAAGGTAAGAGGAAGTAGTACAGCCTAAGGCCATTTAGGAAACCACTGTAGCAAATACAGATAGATAACTGAAGAAACCATCACAAAGCATGAAATGCTGTGATTTATATAGGAGGAAGAGGAAAAAAAAATTCTGCTTGCGTTTCCAGCCCAACTCTCTGGGACTTCCTTGCATCTACGCAGAAAACACATTGCATCTGAGATTTGCTCTGCAGATTAGGGAGGGAAATTATGTACTCTGCCTCGAGGCTGCAAACCGAACATTACAAATAGATGCATCTGGGCTGTGTTGGAAGAAGATACACTCAAAACTGTCCAAGGAGACAGAGAGAAGCCCATCTGTGTATAAACGCCAGAATTGGGCTGCTTTTGCTTTTGTTGTAAAATTCCATTCTGTTCAAATCCCAGCTAATGAAAATGTGCATCTGTAAATAAAAAATAAATCAAGGGACTGTATGAATCCTGCAGCTGCTGTCCACTTAACTTCACTTATAAAAAATAACTCAATTTTCTGGTCTGAATGTTCTTACTATTTAGCAATGTGATGGCAATTTGAGGGGGACAAAATAAGTATTGAAATCTCTTTATGCATAACAACCTTGGAAATAAAAGCAGCTGTGCAGAAGCTGTACGGTCATTTGCTTTTGTAACTGTGTGGATACTTGAGGTCCAGAGTCTGACCCTAGAAATCCATTGCCTGGCTGTTTAAATTTCTGTTTTGTTTGTCCATGTTATTAATTAAATTGTTTCTTTAATCTAGGACTGGCACTGTGCGTGGGTCAGCTGGGCATTGTTCCATGTTTTATAACTGGAGAAGAATTTAGAAAGAATAAAAATTGACGCAAATTGTTCTCCCACTTGCATTCCATGGTGTCAAAAATGTTTGGCTTTTAAATTGCTAGACTCTTCTTTTCCCTGGGAAGGATCATATATTAGCTAGAATTATGTAAAAATTAATTCATTTCATCTATCATAATCCACAGTAACTGGAAATTAGGCAAGACCACGGAGAAAAAGATAACAAAATATTTCAGTTCTGATGAAGCAAGACAAAGATATAGGAATGGTGCTGTCTTTAAAAGAACATCTCTCTTAGAGGGTTGGAAAGTTTTACAGATCCTGGCATACAGCCCATTGCTAGTATTACGAGGGGATGAAGGAGGGCAAGGATAGATGTAGGTTAAGAATAATTTTATTCTAGTAGTGAAGTACACAGATAGGATGTCTGGCTAGAGCATGGTGAAAGTGACATTGAAGGTTTGTTCTCTGTATTTGTTGGTCTGGTTCTGGTTTTTGTTTGTTTTTTTTTATTCATTTGTTTTGCCTTTTACATTCCACCTGAGCAAAATCATATGAGATTTGTCTTTCTCAATCTGACTTATTTCACCTAGCATAATACTTTGTAGGTCCATCTATGTTGTCACAAATGGAAAAAAAAAAAAAGAAATATCATCCTTTTTATGGCTGCACAGTATTCCCTTGTGTGCATACATGTGTATGTGCATGTGACACATAAGTATATACACGTATATATGAATATGTATATCCATATATATATATATATATATATATATCACACCATTTTTCTCCATTCATCTATTGATGGACAGTTGAGTTTCTTCCATACCTTGGCTGTTGTAAGTAAGGCTGCAATAAACATAGGGCACATATATCTTTTCAAATTAGTGTTTTCATTTTCTTGTGTAAATACCCAGTAGTGGAATTACTGGATCATATGCTATATCTATTTTTAATTTTTTGAGGGACCTCATACTGTTTTCCACAGCAGCTACACCAGTGTGCATTCCCACCAACAGTGTGCAAGGGTTCCTTTTTCTCCACCTCCTTGCCAACACTTGTTATTTCGTCTTTTTGATTAGGTGACAGACAGTGGCTGCTGGCTACACTTGTGGTGAGCATCGCATAACATATGCAGAAGTTGAATCACTGTGTTGCACACCTGAAACTAATGTAACGTTGTGTGTCAACTACACTCAAATAAAAAAATAAAAAAAGTGACATTGAAGGAACAGCTTTAAAAATAAAGCATTTCTCAAATCAAGAACAGAATCTCTAATACATAACTAAAGAGACTGTAGCTTTCAAATACCAACAAAAGTAAATGAAATTGTACAGTTACTGCTTTTTGTTTGTTTGTTTGTATTTTGGCAATTTGTTTGTATATTAGTCTTACCTTGTGTTAATAATACTGACTCTCTTCATAGGAAGGTTTCTTCCTCTTAACTTTCAGAGACAGATCCCAGGAATCAATATTAACTATATCTTCTAATTTTTCATGAGATATACTTATTTCTCCACATTCGGCTTTGATTGATCCTGATCAAAATGTATCCATGTCAAAGATTTTAAGCTCAATAAAAAGTTCATGCCAATGGACAATATTTTCATTTTCTTACCTTTAAAATTTTTCAAAATAGTAAACCTCTTATTGAAATGGCTCTTATACAAGGCAGGTCTTGTGGTTTGTAATCCCCATGGCTAGAAGAGTTTGTTCTGGTGAAATTTTATGGTGGGTAGAGAAGAATTACAGGTTTCTCTTAGCATCTCTTCTCTTATTTTCTTTACTTAAAATTTTCAATTTGCTTAGAGATTTTTAGAAAGAAAGAACATTCACTTCCCTGTGCAAAATTGCTGCCTTATTCCTTGTTATCTCATTTTTCATGGTGACCACAGCTGAAATATTTTTTCTTTTTTCTTAAGCCTGATTGTGCCCACCATGCCCATTGCTTCCTGAAACAATGAGATTGATGGCAGTATTTTGCATTCACCTGGCTGTTCCTACCAATCTCTACCAATCCATTTTCATTTTGATGCTTTTCATGAAAGGCAAGCAGAGGAAATCAAATAAACTCGCATAATTCTGTTTTGAAATTCAGCTGATTATTCTCAGTTTGAAGGGTGGTAACTAGACAACAGAAGGCAGCTGGATGAGATCCAGGGTTGGCTGGACACTGGTGGATTTTAAGGTATTTTAATACTTTCTGATGCTATCTCCTAGATTTTGTTTGATAATGGTAATTAAATTTTAGATAAGTACCTTGGATGATTGGTTTTATTATTTTTCCTCATAAGAAAAAAATTTGGTGTAAAATGGACTTGTGACTAATTGTATTGTTTTCTTTTCAAAGATGGGAATAAAGGTCTCATGTAAACATACTTTCCCCTACCAGGCTATCCTACAAAAAGGCTGATGTTGGTGGGCATCTGTAGTTGACTTATGCATTGAGCACAGAAATTGTGCTAAGCTTTTTATGAGTAAGCAGCATGATCCCTGTTGATCATCTCAGTGTTTACATTTTCTACTAATTAGAAGGTTCATTATATACCCACTTTTATGCATTGTGCATTGAGAGCTTTCAACATAGGACTGTTTTCAGAGTCCTTGGAAAACAGAGCCTGGGGCAAAGCTTAGGTGCTAATGCTGGTAATCTACTCCCAGGGCAATAGATGACAAAAAAGAGAAGTCAGGTAAAGAAGGAGGAAAGAAAATAAAGGTGGTGCATTAGTGAGCTCTCCTTTGTTCTACAGAGGGACACAGGTGGTCTTCTATCCACACAAGAGGTCTCCTGTTAGGATGTTCGGAAGCACCTCCCCCCCAAATGGTCCACTCTATTAGAGCAAATTGTAGCAAAGCAAATTTATCTTCTGGTTCCCTCCTACTTCTGGTCCCTCCCTGGTTAAAATAAAATCTATGGGAAACCAATAGGGCCATATTTTGGGGTTTGTCATGAGGTTGTGCAGCTAGAGAATCAAGATCCTATGTCGTATAGCTGGGTATTTCATCCGAGTCAGGAAGTGGTGAGAAGGGACAGAGATTACAGGCTTTGCCAGCTGCAGACAGCTCAATCACAGCTCTGGGTCTCAGAGTTGGCTTTTGAGGTAGTGATGGTGGAACGGCTGAAGGCCCAGAAGATGGGTGAGATGGAGAGAATCTGAGGCCATGCATTTGATGTATTTAATATGTGTGTGTTCCATCCTTATGAGCTGTTCTTTGCTATACACCCTGAAAGAAAGGTATTATTTCCTTCTACCACTGCTTACTTTGTATATTCATGTCTCCTTCAGCTTTCTTATTTACTTATTTATTTTTAAGTGTGTGTGTGTGTGTGTGTGTGTGTGTGTGTGTGTGTGTGTGTTTATTTTTCTAGGGTGGGATAACATGTCCTTTCCTTCTTCCGGTCTTGCAGAAACTAAGAGTGCACTATGCCACAGCATGAAGAAAGCCACTGCTTGATTTAGAGAGTACCAAGGTGAAACATAGTATTCAATAAAGCACAATTTATTTTCTAACCTTTCAGTGAAGATATAGGTAATTGTGTTAAATTGATTTATAATCTGGCATCAAGTATAAATGTTAACAACTTGATCATTCAGTTACTACAAGTGCCTTGAGATCCTCTAAACAAAAGTGCTAGAAAATCATGAACAATCATATGGGAATTTAGTCATTGGTGATATGCCCAGACCCAAATTCTTATGAGAGGAAAGGTGAGATGATTTACTCTTGAAATACTGACTGTATTGAACACTAGGGTCTGAACTGACCATGGAGTATACTTGAGATCTTAACTAATCTTCCCAGAGTTACATATTCTGAGTACAAAGCCCAGTTCTTCTACTTTCTAGTTTCATGACTTCGTGGAGTTATTCATCCTTTTTAAGACTGTGGTTTCCTCATCTGTAAAATGGCAATAATATTAGCATTTCACTGTGCTCCATAAAACCTGTAGGTTTTTTTCTTTTTCTTCTGCTGTTGTTATATAAAGAAAATAAATGTAATGACTTGAGCACATAACAATATTTTACTATAGACCTTTCAATATTTGAAATGTAAGTGGCTCTCAGACTTGAACTCTAAAAGCTCCACAGTGCCTTTCTCCTCTTCCACATTTTACATTCTACTAAGAATTGCAATTTGCAAATAATAGAGTTCAAATTACTCTTTCAACTGTCTCTCACTTCATTTATCATGTGGCTTGCTGCCCACTATCTGCAAACAATTCAGATTTTCATCGCTTCTTTGGATGGGATTCTCTCATAATTCTCCTATCAATCTCTTTTGGGTCCATGATTTCCATGTTCAGAAACATTCTACTGATATTTTAGTCAAGCAGTTGACAAAGATAAACAAGTGCTATGTGTTCGGCATGATTTAAAGCATTAGACGTTCGGCAATGAAAAAGACTGAGTTCTTAATCTGCAGATGCTTATTCTATAGACTGAGGAATACATAGGAGAGGATAATTTTTAGTACTGGTAGAGGTGGTTGTGGTGAGGAAGCTGGGTGAGATTGAAAACCTTGGTAAGGAGGACCGTGCCTTCTGGCTGGAGTGCTGATCTGCTAGGGGGACTAGGCTGTTGAAAGATCTTGAGCAGCCTGTGTTTGTTTATTCCTTGTAACTAAAGATTCCTCTGTCTTTATTTTCTGTTAACACTTACACCCAACATCTTTAATTTAACATTAGGCCTCCTGAAATCATATTTGAAAACAAGATTATTTTATTTCTCCCAGTCCTAAGCTTTTTTTTTTTTTTTAATATATGAAATTTACTGTCAAATTGGTTTCCATACAACACCCAGTGCTCATCCCAAAAGGTGCCCTCCTCAATACCCATCACCCACCCTGCCCTCCCTCCCACCCCCCATCAACCCTCAATTTGTTCTCAGTTTTTAAGAGTCTCTTATGCTTTGGCTCTCCCCCCCTCTACCCTCTTTTTTTTTTTTTTTTTTTTTCCTTCCCCTCCCCCATGGGTTTCTGTTATGTTTCTCAGGATCCACATAAGAGTGAAACCATATGGTATCTGTCTTTCTCTGTATGGCTTATTTCACTTAGCATCACACTCTCCAGTTCCATCCATGTTGCTACAAAAGGCCATATTTCATTTTTTCTCATTGCCACGTAGTATTCCATTGTGTATATAAACCACAATTTCTTTATCCATTCATCAGTTGATGGACATTTAGGCTCTTTCCATAATTTGGCTATTGTTGAGAGTGCCGCTATAAACATTGGGGTACAGGTGCCCCTATGCATCAGTACTCCTGTATCCCTTGGATAAATTCCTAGCAGTGCTATTGCTGGGTCATAGGGTAGGTCTATTTTTAATTTTCTGAGGAACCTCCACACTGCTTTCCAGAGCGGCTGCACCAATTTGCATTCCCACCAACAGTGCAAGAGGGTTCCTGTTTCTCCACATCCTCTCCAGCATCTATAGTCTCCTGATTTCTTCATTTTGGCCACTCTGTCCCAGTCCTAAGCTTTAATACATGTACAAAATTCAACCACTGAGTCCGATTACTCCAGTGTTGAATATATGGCTTTGCTGTGGTTGACACTTTCAGGAGGTCAACTTCTGGTATGAGGGGGTATCTAGTTAATGACTAGATCTCTAATGACTTTCCCAAAAGCCTTGAAATCTTAACATTATATGAGATAGCTGCATTTTTTTAAATTTTTAAATTTTTAAATTTTTTTAACGTTTATTTATTTTTGAGACAGAGAGAGACAGAGCATGAACCGGGGAGGGTCAGAGAGAGAGGGAGACACAGAATCTGAAACAGGCTCCAGGCTCTGAGCCGTCAGCACACAGCCCGACGCGGGGCTCGAACTCACGGACCGTGAGATCATGACCTGAGGTGAAGTCGGACGCTTAACCGACTGAGCCACCCAGGCGCCCCAAGATAGCATGCATTTTAAATTCATATCTAGCACTTAAAAAATAAAGGTAATAATTAGTTTTAATATGTTAATAATCATTTGAGTGATTATCATCGATGCATCCTTTGGGTTTATCTTGGAAATACATCCTAGGCTTTTGTAACATGTAACTCGATAAAATTTTATCTATTGAGATTTTTTTTTTCTTTTTATGTTTTCTGCTTTCCCGTCCTCCTATTTAAAGAATTAGTTGCTTTTAGATTTCTTGCCAAGGGAAGGTATGGAGCAAGTCAGAAAATGAAGTACCCCACAAAACTTTGTAGCCATCCACTAATTCAGGTAATATTTATGGGCCCTTCTAAATTTTTAAAAAATGTTTATTTATTTTTGAGAGAGAGAGAGAGAGAGAGGGTGGCTGAGCGTGAGTGAGAGAGGGACAGAGAGAGAGGAGACACAGAATCTGAAGCAGGCTTCAGGCTCTGAGCTGTCAGTATAGAGCCGGGCACTGGGCTTGATCTAACCAACTGAGTCACCTAGGTGCCCCTATGGGTCCGTCTAAGTGCCAGGAATTGTTCTGGGTGCTGAGGAAATAAGCATTGGAAAAAACAAAAACAAAAAACAAACAAAAAAACCCCAAACCTGATTAACAAACAAATCTTTTTCTGATAGATTTTGTGAGGGTTATTATTTTTTATGTCTCAAAACATTAACAAAATGTGGGGACTGCTGCAGAGGAGGTGGAAGGGAAGGAAATTCACAGCACAAGAATTTTGATAAGAAACATGAAAAGAGATGGGGTTTTTGAGACTGAAAGTCTAATCCTACCCTGAGTTGGGTAATGACCTGGGTTGAATTGTGTTCTCCAGAAAAGAGATGTTGAAGTTCTAACCCCTGGTACCTAGAATGTTATATTATTTGGAAATAGGGTCCTTGTAAATGTAATCAAGTTAAGGTGAGGTCGTTAGGATGGGTCCTAAATCCAATATAACTGGTGTGGTAATCGGAGGAGGAGGAGAACGCGGTGAGAAGAAAACACAGGGAGAACTCCAGGTGATGACAGGGACAGAGAGATTGGTGTGAGGCAGCTGCATACAAGGAATGCCAAGGATCGTGGCCACCACCAGAAGCTGGGACAAGGCAAGGCAGTATCCTATTCAGAGTCTCAGAGGAAGCATCACCCTGACGACACCTGGAGTTTGGATTTCTAACCTCCAGAATTGTGACAGAACAAATCTCCCTGTTTTTAAGCCACTCAGTTTGTTTTATTTTATAATGGCGACTCTAAGAAGCAGGTAACAAGCAGTGAGGAAAGGGTAGGACAAAGGAGGATTACAAGATACATGTGGGGTTGGGAATGGGGAGGTGGTTTTGGAGAAGCTGCTTGAGAGGAGAAGGTGGCTGCTGCCCACCACAGCCAAAAGGGCTTACTTGACAGTATGTTAGTTTGCTAGGCCTGCCACAACCAAATACCACAGGCTGTGTGCTCTAATCTCAGAAATTTATTTTGTCACAGTTTTGGAGGCTAGAAGTCCAAGATCGGGGTGTTGGCAGAGTTGGTTTCTTCTGAGGTCTCTCTCCTTGGCTTACAGATGGCTGCCTTCTTGCTGTGTCCTCACCTGGTCTTTTTGTGTGTGCATCTGTGTCTAAATTTTCTCATCTTAGAAAGACACCAGTCAGATTGGATTAAGGCCTCCCCATATGAGCTTATTTCCCATTAATCACCTCTTTAGGCCTCGTCTCTAAATACAGCCATATTCTGAGGTTCTGGGGGGTACCTCAGAACTTTAATATATGAACTTTGGTGTGACACAACTCAGCCCATAACAGGCAAGGAGGGGCATGTTTGCACATCTGGGATCTATGTGGGAACTGGATAACAGATTCGCCACATTTCCTCAGAGGCAGCCCACCTTTGCCTGGACACATGGACTGTAATAGCTGTTTTAGATGGCAAGTGGTGAAGCTTTCACTTTGTCGGCAACTTCCTTGGTACTCACTCAACAGGAGCAACCCCTGTCATTGCCCAGGACTTGCTCAGTTTTTATATAACATATCCCATCTGTACATCTCCCTTTAGTCACCTTAAGGGCACAGTGAGCCTAATAAAAGGAGACCTTATGGGAAGGTAAAGGGTGGGAGGTGCTCTACACTTGTATTGAGGGTGGCTAATAAATCAACTTGGGACCCATGATATAGGACAATCATTAATGACACCCCAACTACAAGTATTCAGTATATTCCATTTATGCAAATGTATACCCATAAGTATATAAATACTCCTGAACCAGCCTGTTCATGATAATGGAAATGTGTAGAATATGCCCGATTAAAGGAAGAATTCAACTCTAGTCAACAAGGAGCATAAGGGATTAGAAACATAGTTAAGGATGTGGAAAGCATGGAATATTAACCCTTTCATTTATCAAAAGTGCAATTTTGTTCATTCCCTGAAAACATTACGTTGGTGTGTTTTTACAAGAAACAGCTAGCAAAGCTTGCTTCTTAGCAGTTTTGGGGGGTACAGAAATGGTGCTTCACCCAGCCTTGAAATGCAAAGCTGGGAGCCATGGCCAGCGACAGTGCTGGGACTGTTTGGATGATGTCACTGCCAGATGGAAGTTAATAGAGTCTGGCAGTGTATATTGTGTTTGGCCAAGGCCTTCAAGTCTGCATATGATCGGCATAGGAGTGTACAAGGTCTGGACAGCCTGGCTGCTGTGAACTGTGGGGGAATCTCAGTAGTTACCAGTAGGGTGCTCAGCTGCCCCACTGGAGGAATGGAGAGGGAAATAAAAGTGCAGGAACAAAACGTGTTCCTCATTCTGTGTTCAGTAAGATTTTCCACCTTTTCACATTGCTCCCTTATGTTTCCTTGTTTGTGTAAAGTAATTCCTAAAATGCTCATTGTTGGATGTGGTGTAACTGGCTAGGAGTGAGGTGGAGGCTTTTAGATTTGCAGTCAACTCCTGACATTCACCAGGATGTTGTAGGGCCACTTGAAAAAGTTCAAATTCTCAACTAATAATACAGCCATGAAATTTGTTGACAAGGAAAAGACTATATAGCTGTGTTGAGAGGCATCTACTTCTGGGCTTACTCTTTATCATAGTGTTTCTCAAAATGTACATAGTCGCCCGGAGGCTTGTTAAAAATGTAGTTTCACTGACCCCACATGAGATCTACGGAATCAGAATCTTTCCACTGTTTTTCAAATACTTTGAGTGATTCTTAGGTACACTACAATTTGAGAAGTACTATACACATTATTCCAGTTTACATCTGAGCAAAATTATGTGTCATGACAACGCATGAACCTTCTTGAGGTTGTTCTGAAGCAGATGCAGTTATGAATATAATATATGAAAATGCTGAGGTTCTAGTGACTGTTATTTCTGTCGGCAAGAGATATAGCAGAGAAGACTTAGAGATGTCTCTTCTTCTTTGCCCATTTGCTCTCCATTCTCTTTCTCTGTTGTTTACCAGAAAATAACAAACATGAGCCATAAAAGAAGTAGGAAAAAAACAAAAGACTCTTTTAAAATTTCATTTTTTTTTGGGAAAAGAACACCCTGAATGTTGTGAGAACTTGGTAGGACTTAAAAGAATCTCATGTGAACAGAGTTTTTTAATAATCATCACAAATTTTGGATGGTGACATAGTGTCAACGCTAGTCCATGTATAACCTCTCCCCCACCTCACCTGAAAATCACTACTAATGGAAGAACTAGAAACTTACCAATAACTTACATATTTACTCCCCTGTGCCTCTCCTATCCCATTCCCTTAGACATGTATACCACCCTAAATTTCATCATCCCTGTTTTATTTTTTGAAAAGTATTTACTTCATATATTATATGCCAAATAATATATTGTTCAGTTCACTTTGTTTTTAACTTAACAAAAGAGTTTATGATCTTGCAACTTTGTGTTGTTTTCTGGGACATGCCATTTTCTCACTGATATTCATTCATGTGGTTGCTTGTAGACATAGTTTATTGTAATTCTCACTTTTTAAAAATTTATTTAAAAGCATTGTTTAATGTTTATTTATATTTGAGAGAGAGAGAGAGAGAGAGAGAGAGAGAGAGAGAGAGAGAAAGGAGCAGAGAGAGAGGGAGACACAGAATCTGAAGCAGACTCCGGGCTCTGAGCTATCAGCACAGAGCCCAATGCAGGGCCCAGCATCCCCAACTGTGAGATCATGACCTGAGCTGAAGTCAGATGCTTAACTGACTGAGCCACCCAGGTGCCCCTCTACTTCTCACTTTTTCGATAACACTATATTGTGATAAACATCTCAGTTTATTTGTATGCTGATAGGTATTTTCTAAGTTTTCCAATATTTTCATGGTATGAGCATTGTGTCCATGCATATTAGTTTATGTTTCTTATGTGAAAATTCCTGTTGGTGTAGCCTCAGAGTACAATTACTGGGCTACAGAGTACTGTGGTTATATGCACCTTGATAAGAGAATGCCAGGGGCCCCAGGTGGCTCAGTTGGTTGAGTGACTTTGGCTCAGGTCATGATCCCAGGGTCGTTGGATCAAGTCCTATGTGGCTCTCTATGCTGAGTATGGACCCCGCTTAAGATTCTCTCTCTCTCATCAACTGAGGGTTGATGGGGGGTGAGAGGGAGGGGAAAGTGGATGATGGGCATTGTGGAGGGCACCTGTTGGGATGAGCACTGGATGTTGTATGGAAACCAGTTTGACACTAAATCTCACATTAAAAAAAATAAAGTATTTACCTCAAAAAAAAAAAAAAAAGATTCTCTTTCTCTCTCTCTCCCTCTGTCCCTCTCCTCAGTTCTCTCTCTCCCTCTAGAAAAAAAAAAAAGTTAAAAAAAGGAGAATGCCAAATTGTCTCTCAAAGTTGATGTAACACTGGAAATGTAAACAAATCACACCAATTTCCATTGCCTCCAACATTTCATATTGTCACATTTGTGTTTTTTTCAAATAGGTTTAAAATGATATTTCATTATGTTTCTGATTTGCATTTTCTGAGTTACCAGTGTTATTTAGAATTTATTCCTATGCTTGTTCTCAATAGGTGTTTCATCTTCTATAAAACACTATTTATATCTTTTGTCTATATATTTTATATTATTCTTTATTGATTTATATATTTTATATTCTTTATTGGTTTTAGAAATTCTTTATATATTTTAATACTAATCCTTTGTTAGTTTTACATGCTGTTAATATTTTCTCCAACTTTTAGATTGACTTTTCACTTTTATTAAGATGTCTTTTTCCCCCAAGCAATTTGGGAATTTTTTGTCTTGTCAAAGCTATTCTTCCATATCTCAAGGGCAGAAAGATATTAACTTACACTTTCTTCTAGTTTTAAAGTTTTGCTTTAAATGTTACTGGGAGCTGACTTTGATGTTTGGGGTAAGGTAAAGAGCTCCTTTTACTTTTTTCATGTGGATAACCGAATATTTTTTAGCTCCTTTTTTTACATAGCACTCCTTTCTCCACTGGGTGGGTGACCATGTCACTTCTGCCTCTTATCAAAGTTCCATATGTGGTATGGGCTTATTTCTGGGTTCTGTTCTTTTACCCTGGTCAGTTTTTCCTTCCTCATGTTAATATGATATTGCCTTTTTAGTATAGCATTATAATAATGGGTCTATATATCTGGTAGGACAAATCTCCTTCCTTTTTTTCTGAGATGTAATTCCTGGGTCTTTGTTTTTCTACAGACATTTTAGAACCAACTTTTCTAATTCTATAAAAAGCCCCATTGGCATTTTGATTGGAGATGCATAAATTTATAAGTCAGTTTGGGGACAACTGATACTTTTATGATATGAAGACTTCCCATCCATGAGCATGGAATAGATGTCCATTTATTTAGGTCTACTTCAGTGTATTGTATGTACTTTATAGTTTTTTAGGTTTAATTTTATTTTTATTTTTTTGTTTTCATTTTTTGAGTTCTATTTTAAATGTTGTCTTAAAAAATTTTCTAATTCTTTGCTATAATCCTGGATAGATGATGTTAAGTACTTCTCAGGATATCACATACAGAGGTTTCACAGTTCTATGTGTCCCTCATAGGTGGTAATAATTCTGATAACTTGATTTATCCACACTATAATTATACTTTTCTCCTCCAATGTTTGCAAATAATAAGCAGTCTGTGAGGAGATGTTAACACCATGCAAATATCCTATTCCTTATCAACTGTTTGGTATCAGTCTCATATTGAGCTTAGTTTGTTCAAGGCTTAATATAGAACTATATTACTGGGCCTGCAGCACCTCTGGGTGATTTTGCCGTTTCCTGGTCTGCTGGCTCAATCTGGCTATGTGCTATCCTGGCTCCCATTTACTCAGATACCCAGCAGCTCAGGTACCAACTCTCCATCTCTACCAGCTGCCCCCAAAATATTTCTATCCATGGCTCTAGGAAGTTCTTGTTAGGCTCCAGACTCTTATATTTTCCTATTCCCACCATTTGCTGTTTAAAACTCAGGTCTGGATAGTCTGTCTGTTTGTGTGTTGGTGGGGGTGAGTACATATGCCTGAGAACCAGAGTGCCATATACCTGAGACCTGGTGGTGGCAGATCAGGTGGCTTTCTCAGAGCTTCTTGACCTTGGAAGGCAATGACCTCTGGTCCTATTAGAGTATAATTTGTCATTTGATTAAAATATTTTTCTCAGTATTAAGTTAACTCATTCCTATCTGATAACATATTCGAAGCACTCAGCGTTTAAAAAATCAAAATAAAAATTAGGCGACTTATGTCTTTAGTTGACAGATCTAGTGTATTAGGGAAATCAAGATATTTCTAAAATATTAGAATGGTTTAAAATTGAGGTTAGCAATGACATTCCTTGAAACTCATGAAAGGCAGAAAACTAGGTTGTTAGATGATCTCTAGATTTAACTCAGGACGATAATATCCAGATCCCTTTAAAAAGTTTTGAAATACCTGGGTACTGTAACTTGAAATATGTTCTAAAGTGAATTGTTATTTTTTTCATAATTTTTAGGGAATTTACTTTTAGGAAAGTTACTTTTTTATGAGCTCAATGAATAAAGAAATAGAAAGCAGTTTTAGAGGATTTTAAATTGTTGAACACATTAAGATAAATGCTAGACATTTCCCCCCTCTCTTTTATTAAGGACACAGCCATATTCCAATTTCTTTCATTTATTTTGTAATAGCACTGACAGATTTGAAAGATTTCAGGTTGAAAATCTATAGTCAGTGAGCAGAAAATACCATGGGGAGGATTTGAATTGCTAGAGGCTGGCATTCTATAATGTTTAGAAATACATCACTCAAATGAATGTCAAAGCAGCTGTAGGTTGTTTTCTTGGGGCCGGGTGGGGGGGGGAACTGAGTTATTATTGAAAGGACTTGATTGGCTACATAAATTTAATGATGCACTAATTTTTAAAGTGCTTTTTGACTCTTAAAACTCTTACATAACTTCAACAGTTTAAAAAAACCCAACTAAATAGCAATAACTTTTGTACTTCAAAAACTACTTTGAGATAGGACAAATGGGTTTGTACCCCACTCCTCCCTCATGATGGAGACAGAAATACAAGTCCTATGGCTGCTGAACTTTTTTTTTTCTCAAATCTGGATTTATTTTTAACAATGTTGTCAGAACACTTTGCAATTGTATGATGATTTCATTATCTTTTGGGAACTGTATTGTTTTGTAGGGCTACTGTGACTAATTCCCAGAAACTTCTGTCTTGAAATAATAGTGATGTCTTCTTTCTCAGTTTTGGAGACCAGAAGTATGAAACCGAGTTGTCCAGAGGGCTGTTCTCCCTCTAAACACTCTAGGGGAGAATCTAGTCCTTGTTTCTTCTAGCTTTTGATGGCCACGGCCCTTCCTCAGTGTTCTTTGCCTTGTGCCCGTATCACTTCAATCTCTGCCTGCATGATCATATTGCTTCTCCTCTTTGTGTGGCTTTTCCTCTGTGTTTCTGAGTCAAAACTTCCGCCTTTTTCTTATAAGGATACATATGATTGCTTTTATGATACGTTTGGATAATCCTTTTCTCAAGATGGTTAATCATATTTTCTGCCACATAAAGTACTATTCATTGGCTTTGGGGGTTAGGATGTAAACCTATCATTTTGGGGACCACATTTTAGCTGATTGCATTCTATTCCTCTGGTTGTTTCCCAGAGCACGTTCATCCCATATGCCAAAATACATTCACTCCATCCCAAGATCCTCAAAAATCTCAATGCATTTCAGCATTCACTCTACATCCAAAAATCTCATCTAACTATCATTGCTAAAAATGTCCCAAATCTAATAATCTAAGTCATCTAAATAACATGTAGGAGAGACTCTAGGTATAAGCCACCTTGGAGCAATATTCCTTCCCATCTGTCGACCTGTGAGACAAGAAAACATGTCAACCGCCTCTTAAAGGCAGTGGTGGGACACACATAGGGTATCAGCTACAGACAGCCCCATTCCAAAAGGAAGACAATAAAAGGGATCAAGGGGTCCTTGAGGGTTGAGTAGAGTGGGCTAACTGATGGTCCACCAAAAGATATGTTCATGTCCTAGTTTCCAGATCCTGTGATTATTACCTTATAGAGTAAAATAATTGGTTAAATTAAGGGGCTTGAAAGAAGGAACTGTCTGGATTATTACCTCAGTGGGCTCCAAATGTAATCACATGCAATATTTTTTAATTTTTTAAATTTTTTTTAATGTTTATTTATTTTTGAGAGGGAGAGACAGAGCATGAGCAAGGGAGGGGCCAGGAGAGAGGGAGACACAGAATCCAGAGCAGGCTCCAGGCTCTGAGCTGTCAGCACAGAGCCCGATGTGGGGCTCGAACTCACAAACTGTGGGATGATGACCTGAGGCGAAGTCGGACGCTTAATTGACAACTGAGCCACCCAGGTGCCCCTAATCACATGTAATCTTATAAAAGAAAGGCAGAGAGGTTTTCAGACAGACACATAAAGAGGAAGAGGCAATGTGACCCCAGGGGCAGGGACTGATGTGGTACAGGCACAAGGCAAGGAATGCCAAAGAATGTCCATAGCCACCAGAAGCTGGAAGAGAGGGAAAGAACAATTCTCTCAGTAGCACAGGACTGCTGGCATCTTGATTTGAGACCTCTGCATCATCCAGATCTGTGAGAGAATTTCTATTGTTTTAAGCCCCCAAGTTTGTTGTAATTTATTACGGCAGCCACAGGAAATGAATACAGGAACATTTGCAGTTTTCATAGCTGCTTTCTTGTTCAAGATTGAATTACTTTTCCTTTATGTAATATAAATAATTTTGACCAATGAAATTTTCAGCATTAACGTTTATTTCCAAAACATCCATCATTGACAGGCTACAGCAAAGAAAATAACAATTGAAAAGTAAGCCCTGACACCCATGCGTTTTCCACCATTGTCGACTCGGGGGAGCGGATGTTTGTTAGTTTGTTGAAAAATTAAATAGTCACGTACTATTGAAGTTCCAGTAGGCGTCAAATTTGGCTTCCTTTGTTGTGTGTAGACAAATTTTAGGACAGTAAATTTGTTTACATATTGTATCATACAGGGTCTAGTGAGGAAAGCAGACACTAGTTATTTTCACAGAGATCATTTAACATAAAGATATAAACAAGCAGGTATTGGAGGGTGAGGAAGAAAAAGGGAACAGTGAGGCCATGCAGAGACCAGAGGTAACTGAAGGGAGCAGCTGTCACCCCTAGGGCTCAGGGGGTGAAGGCGGAAGATTGAGGTTATTAGAACAGAGAAGCACAGAGGAAGGACTCCGTGTGTCCTGTCCTGGTGTCTTTAAGGTGACTTAGGTGGTTGGTTCTTGGAGTGTGGGAAACAGAGGAACTGGCGTCAGCTGTTACCTCAGCCAGTTGCTGCTGCTGGGATGACGTGTTACCCTGTGTGACCCCCGCAGAGAGGTGAGCAAACACAGAGGAGCAAGCGTCCTCTCTCCCAGCCTCTCACCTCCCTCCCCTACTGGGGACTGAGAGGCTCAGCCTGCCCAGGGGAGGGCGGCTGGCAGTCCCGGGCCCGGGCAGGGCATCGCAAGCTGAGGGTAGAGGGGCTGGTTTGGAGCTGAGATGCGCAGCTTAATAACCTTCTCAGACATGGACACATTGTATACAAATGGAGACGAATGAGGTGACCTGTCGTTTTAACTATAAAGCATTAGTCTTGTCTTCTTTCCTAAGCTGTGAAGCGCTCTTTAATTCATTTGGAGGGAGTGCAAGGCAGGCTGCTGGTGCGTGGCTGCTGCCTGTTGACTGAGAGGAGGGTGGACGGTCAGTGACTGCTCATGTGACTCGGCTGCTGGACCATTGAGGGAGAGTGGTAACATTTCCAGAAATGAGGCGTTGGCTTTCCTGGGACCGGCAGGGCCGACTGGGGGGGGGGGGGGGGGGGGGGGAGGTGGCTGCAGGGGTGCTATGAAGTTTTGAGGACGGTGGTGACTGTTTTAAAGGAAGCTGCTTTTGCACGGAGGAAATAGCAGCTACACTTACTCTTGGGAATCATTTAGAACGGCTGCCAAGTGTTCTATTTAGTCTTAAAAATGGATGCAATTTGAGAAATTATGCTCCTAGCAAGCTATTTTACTGGAACCAGAGGGCAGTTTGATATTTTTCAGTTACGTTTCATCTTATAAGGGGACTTGTTGTAGTAAAAAAAGGTTGCTGTTGACATGTGTGAGGACAGATGCTTTCTTGACTTCTCACACTGCCCCTTACTGTTGTACAGAGGCCCCACTTGCTAGAACTCCTCAGCATGTGGTCTCAGAACATCCTTTTTGTGTTAATTGGGTTTCTTGACCTGGGCATTTCCTCTTGCCCCAAGTACATTTAGTTAGGAAAGGGCAGAACTGTGGCACCACTGATATTCCCTATCACCTCTCCAAGGCAGACTTATGTGGACTCTGGCTCTTTTGTGACCTTTCCAGTCACCTGGGGAGTGGAATACCTGTTGGGGTATCCTGGAAAGTAGGAATCCATAGCTGTGTGTTGGCTACTCTTAGCATCATTTTCTCCAAGGGTACTCTCTCTTATCATGCTTTTCAGGACCTCCTCCCATACCTCCCCACCCTCTTTTGTCTGAGAATGGTGCTTTCTGCCATGATTTTATCTTCCTCTCTCGTATTTACATTCTTACTACATCTTAAAAAGTTGATTTTTTTTTAAAATGTGTTTTCCAGAAAATGTATACTCATGATGCCCAAATGAATACCCTCCTCCCCTGCTTAGATTTTGCCATTCTTCTCTGGGCCACCATGACTACCCCTCCTCCAGATTTCTGGAGCAGATGCCTACCTCACTCTGTCCCACCTGTTTTATTATTGAAGTTTCAGGAAAGGAAGGGAGTGGCGTGGGAGGGAAAGGAAGAATACAAGGAGGAAGAAAAGTTGAATCAGGAAATTTTTTTAAAGTTTATTTGTCTATTTTGAGAGAGAGAGAGAGAGAGAGAGAGAGAGAGAGAGAGAGAGAGAAAGGGAGAGAGCAAGAGGGGGAGGGGAAGAAAGAGAAGGAGGGAAAGAGTCCCAAGCAGGCTCTGTGCCCACAGTGTGGAGCCCAACATGGGGCTTGATCTCACAAACTGTGCGATCATGACCTGAGTCAAAATCGAGTCGGATGCTCAACTGACTGAGCCACCCAGGAGCCCCAGGAAAATTTTAATACATGTTCATTGAGGTTTTTTTTTCTTTTAAAGAATTTAAAAGGCTGCGGCTAGAGGTAAGAGTAAGGAGACAGAGGAGAGCTCAGATGGAAAGAAAAGAGTAGAGGAGCTGGAGGTAACAAAGACATCCATTGTAGGGAGCAAAGAATAGAAAGGACTCACTGCCAAACTTTCGTCAACTGTGCATCACCCAATGACTTATGAATCTATGGGCAAGTCCCTCTGTACAGTGGATAGAGGACTCAAATCTCAAATGGGCGCTCATGGTTCCTCCCACACTCCCCTGGTGTATTCACTTCCTCGCTCATGCCCTGCTGATGCAGTTGTCTCTGATAACTTCAATAAGAGAAACAGAGTAAACACACTGGAACGTTTTAATAACCACATCACCAACTCTAGCCACTCACTTCTATCATTTGTACTGTGTTTTTTGCTTTGCTGTTACACGGAGTGTCCATGCTCCCACCAAAGTCAAGCTCACCACCCGCTTTGTGCCCTGGCTGATCCCATCTGTTTTTATTCTCTCAAGTCTTTGCTTCTATAGTTCTTCCTCCTTTCTTTGATATCATCCATTCATTTTACTCAACTCAATTCCCATCAGGATTCTACCTTAAAAACAACACAAAGCACTCCCTCCAAATGCCTCATAGAGGCATTCTTGTATTTCTGCTTGTGTCTAAGGCATGCTCAGCTCAGGGATAATGCTGTCTTCTGTGACACCATTTGTTGTGACAAGATGCAAGGTGTGTTGCAAATGTTACTATTAATCATGGATGTGTTAAAATTTGTAATTAGACAAGGTAATGTTAGATCATTTGTAGTTAGATAATGTAATGTTCAACCATTAGAATGGAGTTAGTAACCCTCATGATGTCGCTCATTCACTAGCATACTGATATACTTTCTTTTTTTTTCAATTTTTTAATGTTTATTTATTTTTGAGACAGAGAGACAGAGCATGAGCAGGGGTGGGGCAGAGAGAGAGGGAGACACAGAATCCGAAGCAGGCTCCAGGCTCTGAGCTGTCAGCACAGAGCCCGATGCGGGGCTCGAAGTCACGAACTGTGAGATCATGACCTGAACCAAAGTCAGACACTTAACCGACGGAGCCACCCAGGCACCCCCTGATATACTTTCTTTAGTGGGAAATAGGTGAAGTGAAGGCTTTCTCACTAACAATAGGGTATGTGCCCTGCACAGGAGCAACTGTTATGACTGAAGAAAAAATAATGGTTTTCCTAAGCTATTTAATGGTTTCTCCAGCTTCTCATTTGATGTAGAAAATTCCTTCTTTCACTCAAGCAGATAGTTTCAGAATTTTATTTTCTTCTTAAGGTATTGATAAACATTTCAAGAAGGCTAATTTGCTTGTTAAAAAAGTGAGGTCAATGGGTGAATATTGCAAAAAATTAAAAAAAAATGAATCTTGTATCTTGTTTATTTAAAACAATGTAGTGATTAAGAAAGACCTTGAGTCAAACTATGAACTGGAAAACAATAGCTGGAACTTAAACCAATTAAACTGTCATTTTCTTAGTTACAAATCATCGTAATTAAAAAGTAAGCAAACTAAAAGACAAAAATAAATTGGAAACCAGTTTTAAGTTTTCTAAAACAACTATAGTGGACTCTTGAAATATTCTGTCTTCAACTAGGATTTCATTCAGTATGAGTCCTAGGTTGGAACCAGTGTCTTAACAGTGACACAGACTCATGATGTTTGAAGTTTAGACAAGCACAGGACAAGTTGAAGTTCCTGGATGACATCACTTGTTTGTAAACTCCTCTATGGCCAAGGATGAGCCAGTTTGGGGCATATATTACATGCTCAATAAATGCCTGATAACTCACTCAAGAATCTAGTCTGCTCTAGTTGGCCGAATTTATGATCACTTCTCAGCTGTACTGAAGTGTGGAATTCATCAGATAAGAGGTAGGATAGCCTTTATGTACCTTTTTAATTTTTATTTCTTACTCAGCTTTAACCTCTCTTCCTTCTCAACTCCCCCCCCACCCCCATCCCTGAGATAGAAACTAGGATATGTAATTCTCCTCTCTGTGTGGCATTATCATCAACACGACTTACAACTTTAAATTTGAGCATCAGTTTATGGATGAAGAGAGAATTCAGAGATGGGGATGCCAGAGTTAGGCCTTAATTGTCCTTAGTTTAGTGTTTGGAGGGAATGATCAGCTTTTTAGAGAATCCTTATATCATTTTGGGTTAAATGATCTGCTGTAAAGTGCTTCCATGGTTACATTGACATGTTGGGAAGGATTTGTCTAGAAGAGAAGACTGAAGTTTAATTTTGATGAAATGGGATTTGGTTGTTTCTTCTTGTTTTTAATCATTTGTGGGGTCACCAGCCTTGCCTTCTAATGGCAAGACTTTTTCTAAGAGTTGTGCATAAATTTTCTTCACAACAATTAATTTCCATTTTCAGAAGAGTGGATGCTATCGGTGAAGGCACGTGCCAACAATCTCTCAAGGAGGATGCTTCCTTATAAAGTGCTCAAGCTCTGAGCATTAACAAAGTATAAAAAGAAAAACTAACTCACTCCACTGGCCAATACTCTTGATTTGTCCTTCCCCAAAGAAACTACTTGTACTGTGAGGCTTAACTCAGCAGGTTTAGAATTAGCCTGGGGTGTTCTACTGAAATGAGAAATGTACCTGTATCCCACTGGCTCCTGGTCAAGGCAGGAAATACACTGATGAAGACTGTTACTTTGTAAACATGGACCATCCAGTTTTGGGGGTGGTTTGTATCAGTTTGTCTGCATTGCTTCTTAATAACAGTGAGACTTAATGATTCCTGCCTGGTCTCAGTGAGACCCAGGGAGGTCTCTGCTCTTGAAACTGATTATGTAGTAGGATTATGTCCATGTAAACAGCAAAATTAAAAACAACCCAGCTGAGATTCCATTTTAAGATTTATGGTTCCAGAGTGTTCTGTGCACATACTGGTGGTTCCTGGTCCAAGGGAGAAAGTGCACCCTTACAAAGGAGCCCACATCTAGCCTCCCTGGATTCCTTGCTATGAGGCAGCCTTTGCATGAGATGCATATCCTTACTGAATACTATTGCTATATTACCTCTTAAAAAATCTTGGCATTCTGCAGTTTTGTAGACATTTAGACTGCTCTACTTGATTTTTTAAAACTTTTGGCTCCTAATCTTTCTTTCTTTTATTAAAATTTTTTAAATGTTTATTTTTTTGAGAAAAGTGGGGGGGGGGGGAGAGGGAGAGAGGATGAGCAGGGGAGGGGCAGAGAGAGAGGGAGGGAGACACAGAATCCAAAGCAGGCCCCAGGCTCTGAGCTGTCAGCACAGAGCCCAGTGTGGGGCTTGAACCCATGAACTGCAAGATCATGACCTGAGCCGAAGTCAGATGCTTCACTGACTGAGCCACTCAGGTGCCCCTCTTTTTTTAAATAAATATTTTACATTTTTAAAGCAGTTTTAGATTCACAGAAAAGTTCAGAGAAGGTACAGATATATCTCATATACTCCAGTCCCCACACGTGCATAGCCTCTGCCCACCAGAGAGGTGCGTTTGTTACAAGTGATGAGCCTAACAACTGAACATTAGGATCAAACAAAGTTCATGGTTTACCTTAGGGTTCTTCTTAATGGTGTGTATTACGTGGGTTTGACAAATATATCACATATGTCTACCATTATGGTGTCATACAGAGTATTTTCACTGCCCTAAAATATCTGCTGTGCTCTGCCTGTTCATCCCTTCCCCCTGACCCTAACTCCATGGCAACCTCTGTCTTTTTACTGTCTCCATAGTTTGCTTTTTCCAGAATGTTATATAGTTGGAATTATATAGTATGTAGCCTTTTCAGATTGGCCTGTTTCACTTAGTAATATGCATTTAAGTTTCCTCCATGTCTTTTCATGGCTGGATAGCTCATTTCTTTTTAGTGCTGGATAATATTCAATTGTCTCTATGTATTTATTACAGTTTATCCCTCACCTACTGAAAGACATCTTGGTTGCTTCCAAGTTTTAGCAATTATGAACAAAGCTGCTATGAACACCCATGTGCAGATTTTTGTGTGGACATAAGTTAACTCATTTAGGTAAATACCGAGAAGTGTGATAGCTAGATTGTACGGTAAGAGTTTGTTTAGTTTTGTAAGAAACGACCAAGCTTTCTTCCAAAGTGGCTGTGCCATTTTGCGTTCCCGCTAGCAATAAATGAGAGTTCCTATGGTTCCTATGTAGATCCCTGTCAACATTTGGTGTTGTCCCAGATTTTGGCCATTCTAATAGATGTATAATGGTATCTCATTGTTTTAATTTGCATTTCCCTGATGACATATGATGTGGATCATATATTGTATCCTTCTCCTGCAAAAAACAAACAAACACACACACACACACACACACACACACACACACACACATTAAATTCTTAAGCATTGTCATTCTGAGTCCTGCGAGTCTTTAGTGATTAAATCCTGTTTAATGGTTTAATGGTCGCTATTAGAGCACTACTACCGGCAGGGTGTTTTTTTCTTTTTTTCTTTTTTCTTTTTGTATTCTTGCAGAACATATTACCTGTATATCACTCAAGAATTTTGACAGATTACAGTTATACCACCAATACTGTTTGATACTTTTTAAAAAAATCATGTGAATATCATGTGAATATGTATGTTACTTTTTTGTTCTAAGCCAAACTAAAAGAAACAGCAAAAATGAAAATATCTTTGGGGTAAATTTTTAAAAATCTTACAACTCTGTAAAATATTTTTTTATATTGAGCTTCAAAATTTGTGACAAATCAAATTTTTTTTCAAAGGTATGTATTTTCTTGAAATCCATTCTCCAAGATTGAATTTAACTTCATCTATCACTCAAGGCTTTGCTTAGTTGAGGTCCTAAGCGAATGCTCATTTGTTCTGTTTTTAACAGACTGCATTTAGTTATATGGTTGGCTGTATTTCATGACTACCCCTTAGACTAAAAACCATTTTTTATTATTTTATTTTATTTTATTTTATTTTATCTTATCTTATCTTATCTTATTTTCTGTTATTAATTTTTTGGGACAGAGAAAGAGAGTGAGCAGGGGAGAGGGACAGAGGAAGAAAGAGAGAATTCGACGCTCAATGTGAACCAACATATGGTTCAATCCCATGACCCTGGGATCATGACCTGAGCCAAAATCAGGACTTGGACACTCAACTGACTGAGCCACCTAGGCACCCCTAGACTAAACACCCTTAAATGGTTGTTTTGCTCTGTCAAGAGCAAGGTTATTTGTCTCTTGGCAATGGGGGCTGACAGTAGGACAGACCATCCTAGCCCTGTAGGGATGTGTGGTACTTGAATGGTATGAAGGATAAATAGCGGGTCAGGAAACTGAAAATCAACTTCCATAGGACTAAGTAGACAAATCCAGCGTTCATCACTATGTGATGTGGTGGTGTAATAGAAGTTCATATAGTTCGTGTCTATCCACAATTGCAACGCAACCATACCTCACAATAAAGTACCAAATCTAATGGCTCATATTTCTAAAAGTCTCTCACATAGTGTTGTTACTTTGGACTTAACAACCATGGGATTTATTAATGAATAGCTTTTCAGAATCTACTCTGTGGCAAGTAGAGGGGCATGGGAGGGGGGTGTGTGTGTACATGCATGTGTGTGTTTACCCCCTATACTATGTAACCTCGCTCACACACCTGCTATTGTCTGTGGAAGCAGGCTCACTCAATTTTTGCCATCATATTGTCTCATCTTTAATCTTTTGCGTGGGATTAGCTTTTGAGTTTTAAATGTTAGAATGCATTCATGGTTTAGTTGGCTCCCTGCAGCACTTCTGTCCTGTGGATCAATGGAATTCTTTCTTCTAATGTGTATAATAAGATCTCTTACCTTTAACAATCCTTTTGAAAATGTCTCTCTGATATGTCATCCGGGCTATTTAATACTGTCTATTGCACTGTCATATGCATGAACATAGATTCAGGAAAAGTGTCAGCCTGACAGGAGACCCCCTGAAGAGCTTCACAGCACCATCAGAAACAGAAAGGGCAGTGAGGGTCTTAGGGCAAATTTGGGAGTTGTCCAGCATTCATCAATATGGTATAGTGGGGGATATCAAAGACTGATGGAGGGAATGATGATTTTGTTCTGTTGAGTCTTTGTTCACTACAACTGCACTGAACTTCCACTTGAACATCTGTCATCACGGTTACTTCTCACTCTGCTTGGGAGACAGTGAAATCCAAGTGAGGCTGACTTTCCATTCCTTCCTTTAGCTAGTATCAGCCCCAATTCTTTGAGGAAGTTGACATGGAGAGGAAATAGAAGAGTTGAAAACAGAGAAGGAATAGAAATCATGGTTATTTAGGTGACCAGAAAATGCCCAGACTATTCAGGAAAGTCATGCTTTTCCTTTAGGTCCACAGAACCCCGCTGGTAAGTGATTTAAGCAATTCTCTTTCCATGATCAGTAACATCTAGCTTTGAGGTAGGTGAAACTCCTCCCAGAATTTTAAGTGAGAATATCTAAAATCAAGAGAACTTTTAAAAGAAAAAATATGAAAAACTGATACAAAGTAGATCAGTTTTATGCTTCTCCATCTATGTAATAAACTGCATAGGGGTAAGACAAATAGGAAATTCCTTATTTGGAAATTTATGAAGAAGTCTGGGTGGGTATTTTTGTTTAGTGTTTGACTTTTTCTCTCTCACAATACAGCACAGAATAACACTCATAGAGCCTCGATCCCTGATATGAAGTACATGACATAAAATTTAAATATATTCACCTCTCTCTCTCTCTCTCACATACAGATACACATACACATACACATACACACACACATACACACACACACACACACACACACACACACACACATACACACAACCATGGTTACCAAGAGTAAGGATACCAAAACAAAAACAAAGTAAACAAAAAACCCAGACATACACAAAACACTTTATGTGTCAGTGACTGATATTGAAGGCCCCCTGTCTTCAATATAAGTGTTTTAGAGTAATAAAATTAACTTTTTTTGTTCCTATCATATGTTGGGGACTATGCTATGTATTTTACTTACATTTATTTTTATTTAATCATTATGATGGCCATATAAATCAGATATTATTACCCTTGTTTCACTCTGTGAGAAAAACTGACATATTTAAAAATTTAAGCATATTATCAAAAGTAACTACATTCTATCACACTACCTCATTCCCATTTTTTTTCTCTCTCCTTAAAAAAAGTGATGGTTTATTTTTATCATAGGCAGCAAATTGCAGATGTTATTTCAGCAGTTAACAAGTCAGGGCTAATTTCTCTGCGAGTCTCTTGGCCTTTCCCTCATGGTAGCAATGTGGCTGTAGCAGTTTGAGCTATCGCTTCCTGTATTTAAGGGAGAAAGAAAAGGACAGGAGTGGGATGCAACATGCAATGTTTGTTATTTTTTTTGTAAGGACAGAAAAAGTTTTATCATAGATACTACTACTAGACTCTGCTTATTTAAAAAAATTAAAAATCATAAAGTATAGCAACACACAAGATGGTACATAATGTTAATGTACAACTCATGGTTATGACAAAACGAACACCTACAACAAGAGTGAATACTGTCAGTGTTCCAAAGACTTTCCACCTTGCATTCTCCTGATCACCACCACTTCACATTCTCCCAGAGGGGACCACTATGCTGACTTGCATAAAAACCATTTTAGGGGCACCTGGATGGCTCAGTCGGTTAAGTGTCTGACTCTTGATTTCAGCTCTGGTGATGATCTCATGGTTCGTGAGTGTGAGCCCTATGTAGGGCTCTGTGTCAGGTTCTGTGCCGGGCTCTGTGCTGATGGCACGGAGCCTGCTTAGGACTCTCTCTCTCCCTCTCTGTCTCTGCCCCTCCCTGGCTTGTGTGCTCTCTCCAAATAAATAAATGAACATTTAAAAAATTTAAAAGCCATCTTTGTGCTTTTCTGTTTTATCTCCTAAATGTTCAGTAAATACTATAGTTTAAATTTACAAGTTTTGTGAACTTTTAAAAATAAATGAAACCGTTCTGCATTTATTATTTTCAGTCTTTTTTCTCTCAATATTTTATTTTTAGTATGCATCAGATTTACTCCCTGGAAACATTGTTTGTTCATTTTAATTGCTCTGTAATAGTTGACTGTATTAATATACTTCAATTGATCCAGTATATTGTTGAGGAATATTTAAGTTGCTTTTTAGTTTTTGGCTAATGCTAATAATACTCTAGTGAAAATTCTTAGTAATGTTTTTGGTTGGACATGTGGATCTTTCTATTGGGTATTTACAACTGTATATTGATGCTGACTCACTCCCATTGGCTCATAGGAGCTGACTGTGCACACTTTTCTCAAAATCTGAGTTCAGTAGCATTTTGTTGGTAGCTTCGAGTCAGCCACAGTAGAAGTGTTTACTCCATAGAAATCAGCAATTCCATCCCCTAGTCAGAGAGCTAGATATTACACATTTACTAGCACAACATTGGGTATTTATTTAGGAATGGATTTCCCCAGGTTACCTATTTCATAGGTTATGCATATCCCTCACCTTTAGTATATGATGACAAATTATCTTCAAAGAAGTTACCAATTTGTGTTTCCATCAGCGATATATATAAGAATGCATATTTTTCCATATCTTTGCAACCTTTTAATTTTACACATTCCAATGAGTGTGTAGTTGCATTTCATTGTGTTTTTAATTTGCATCTCCCTGGCAACTAAAAAGTTTGTAAGCCAGTTGGATAGAGTCTTGTGAAATGTTTGTCCAAATCTCTTTAGCAATTTTGGTGTGGTTTTTGTTTGGAGAAGTTGACCTGTAGAAGTTCTTTATGTATTCTGGATATGAGGCCTCTATTGGATTTACATGCTCATATATTTTCTGCTTCGAGTTTGCCTTTTTTCTCCAATAATAGTATCTTTCCATGGACAGAAGTTTTAAACATTAATGTAACCCAATTTATCATCCCTTTTCTTTATGGTTAATACTTTTTGTGTGTGTGTGTGTTTTTAAAGAAGTTCTTTGCTACTTTCAGGTCACAATGATATTCTCTTATTATACAGGAGCTATGTTGTTGCCTTTTATGTTAGATATACAATTTACTTGAAATTCCTTTTATGTTTGTTTCCTTTATGCTCAACATAAGGGTTAAAATAATTTTTTTCCATATGTATATACTATTGTATATACAACAAAGATAAAAACCTTTGTTGTAGATCAAGTATATACATATGTGTGTATCTGCTTTTGGATTGTTCATTTAATTGGTTTGTTTTATTGATCTGTTTTTCCTTGAGTTAGTGCTACATTGTCTTAATTAGTGTTGCTTAATAATAAGTCTTAAAATCCAGTAAACAAATCCTCTCATTTTGTTCTTTAAGAATGTTTTGGCTGCTTTCGGCCCTTGGCCCATTACAATGTGAAAATTAATAAAGAAAACCCTCATTAAAATGGAGTTGGAAGACCAGAAAGGGGCTCCCAAAGGGGGAGCTAATCATTCAATGTCAATTGTAGGAAGAATGATAAGTTATAGACCCCACCAGAAGAATTGTCAATAGGAAACAGTCATCAGTTGCAGGCCCCAACAGGAAAAGGTGTACATTACATCTCCTACAGGAAATTGAGTACCCTTGCAACTCAAACAATGAGAAACCATCATTACTCTGAACTGTTTCTTTTCTCCAGTGGACTTTTATTCAAAACAAACCCTCCTAACTTCTTTCTCCTTTTCCATAAAACAATGTTCCTCTCCTTTGTTTATTGGACTTGTCCATGGTTTTGTCATAGCCTGCATGTCCAGAATTGCAATTCTCTGCTATTTCTGAATAAACCCATTTTTAGTAGAAAAATAACTGCTTATTTTTTAAATTATTTTTAAAAAAGATTTATTTTATTTTTAGAGAGAGAGTGTGTGAGCAGAGGGGAGGGGCAGAGGGAGACAGAAATTGAAGTGGGGAGGAGGGGTGAATCTTAAATAGCCTCAACACTCAGCATGGAGCCTGACCCCTGACCCAGGGCTTGATCCCATGACCCTGGGATCATGACCTGAGCCAAAGTCAAGAGTCAGATGCTCAACCGACTGAGTCACCCAGGAACCCCTGACTGTTTTATTTTTAAGGTTAACAACATTTACACATAAATTTTGGAATCCACTTGAAATTGTCAAATGTCAAGTTTTAATCTCCTTTCTCTCCTTCCCTCTCCCTCTCTCTGTCTCTCTCTCTCTCTCTCTCTCTCTCTCTCTCTCTCTCACACACACACACACACACACACACACACACACACCCTCCCTCCCTAACACACATCTATTAGTTTTTGGATGGAGATTTTAGAGGATCAATAGGTTAGTTTGGAGAGGACCGATATATTTACTTAGTGTTTCTGTCTATAAATCTAGCATATCTTCAATTTATGACTTTTTAATTTCTTTTCAATAATGTGTTACACTTGTCTATGTAGAGATATTTATTTTACTTTCAGGTACTATGTACTTTTTGATGCTATTGGAAATAGCATCTTTAAAAATAGGTTATTTTCTAACAGTTGGTGAAATACAGAGATGCAAATTATTTTTTTCTTCCCTCACCACAGTGTCCAACACCTCTTAGTTATAGGACTTTTTAGATTTTTTCTATTTTCTCTTTGGGTTTATTATTCTAAGATAATTGCTTAGTCCATTGATTTTTCTGCTTCCTTTCTAATATATGCATTTACCAACACATAGATTCCCTGGGAGCTACATCCTACAAATTTTATATGCAATGCCTTTGTTATGACTCAGTAAAACATATTTCTATTTGGCACTGTGATTTATTCCTTGACACATTAGTTATTTGGATGCACATTTGTTAATTTTTGAACCTGTTGGTATTTTCCAGTTATCTTTTTGGTCTTGCTTTCTAGTTCGATGGAATGTGGTCAGAGAACATATTCCATATTATTTAAATACTTTGAGATTTGTTGTTCAATTTTTATAAATATTGCTGTGTGCCTGAAAAAAATATATGTTCTTGTTTGGAACAGTGTTGAAGTTCTTGTATACTTGCTCAACAAAGTTTTGGAAGAAGTTTATGAAAATCTCCCACTTTAATTCTATTTTATGTATGTATGTATGTATGTATGTATGTATGTATGTTTATTTGTTTATGGGGGGGGGAGCAGAGAGAGAGGGAGAGAGAAAATACCAAGCAGGCTCCAGACTGTCAGCGCAAAGCCTGATCTCATGAATTGTGAGATCATGTCCTGAGTTGAAATCAGGAGTTGGTTGTTTAACCAACTGAGACACCCAGGTGTCCTTCCCAGTGTAATTTTTTTTAGTATTAAAAAAAATTTTTTTAATGTTTTTTTATATTGGGGGGGGGAGAGAGAGAGTGAGTGTGGAAACAGGGGAGGGGCAAAGACTATTTTTTCAATGGTTTCCTGAGAAATTACACTGGCACCATTAACTTATTGACATCTGATATTATCTGGCATATTTTTCTCTTCCTGGAAAATTAATTCAGCCTGTAGATTATCTTTTAGAATCTCCTGTGTGCTGGCAAAAAAAAAGCACCCTTGGTTTTGTTTTTTCTTTCCATCTGAAAATGTCTGTTTTGCTTTCATTCTTATAAGTTATTTTTGCTTGATATAGGACTCTGAGTTGACAGGTTTTTTAAAAGAACTTTAAATATGTGGTTTTACTATCTTCTGTGGCCATTATTTCTGATGAGAACTCAGCAGTCATATAAATGATTGTTCCCATGTGTGCTACATATCATTTTTATCTGACTCTTTTAAAGATTTTTTTGCCACATTTTTTATTTTAAACAGTGTGACTGTGTTTTCCATTGGTGTGTTTCTTTGTATTTTTCTTCATGTAGTTTGAAGAGCATGTTGAATCAGTAAATTTGTTTGTCACTGAGTTTGGGAAATTCATAGCTATTATTTCTTCAAATGTTTTTTTTTCTTCATTCTCTTACACCTTTTTTATTTTTCTTCTGGGTTTCCAGTTTCATGTATGATAGACTTTTTGTTTTTTTCCCACAGAGTCCCCAAAGGGTTCTGTTTATTATTTAAATGTGTTTTGTTGTTGTTTGTATTCTTCAGATTATAGAATCTCTATTGATCTATCTTTAGGTTAATGGACTCTTCCTTGGGTCATCTCCCACAAAATGTGCCATTAAACCTATCAGTAAACTTTTATACATTGTAGTTTGTGAGTCTAGATTTTCTGTTCGATTCCTTTTTTATACTTCTGCTTTTCTGCTGAGATTTTAAAGTCTTTTTATTCACTATAACCATATTTTTCTTTACATTATTAGGCATAGTTATAATTGTTAATTTAAAATCATTTGAAAATAATTCCAGCATTTCATTATCTCATGGTTGTCCTTTTTTAATCTGTTCCACTGAGAATGGTGCTCACATTTTCCTATTTCCTTGTAGTATTCTGGGTATTGTGGTTGATATGTTGTAGTTGTTTCCCTGAAGATTATTGACTTTATTTAACAAGGTAGTTAAGTTAGAAAACTGTCTCCTCAGCTGTGGGCAGTAGCTCATGTATCAATTCATTTTCTTTCTATTAGATGGCCTTTTGGAGTCTGCTGTTCATTAGTGTGGTTCAGGGGTAGTCAGAGATTTGAGCAGCATTTATATATAGAAATTATGTCTAATTTTTTTCTTGCTTTCTTCTTTCTGAGATTTCTCTCCTCCCTTTGGGGAGGCTAAAGTTACTCTAAATTCTTTCATCTAGTAATCCAAGAAGCTGCAGATTATATATCAGGATTTTTGGGGCACCCAGATGGCTCAGTCAGTTAAGTGGCTGACTCTTGATTTTGGCTCAGGTCATGATTTCACAGTTCATGGGATTGAGTCCCGCATCAAGCCCTGCTATCAGTGCAGAGTCTGCTTGGAATTTTCTCTCTCTCTGTCTCTCTGCCCCTCCCTGGCTCCCTCTCTCTCTCCCTCTCTCTCAAAAGAAATACATTTAAAAAAACATTTAAAAATTTATATATCAGAATTTTAGCTGTCCTCCATGTCATAGTTAGGATTTGCCTTAAGACTAAAAGCTGTAAAATCAGAAAACTCACCCAATGTTATTCCCTTATTTTAAGTGTCTTTCCTTGGAGTGTCTGCCTACTTTTTGTTTGCTCTTTGGTACTTTTAGATACCTACTGTTTGTGTTTTGTTCAGTGTTCATAATCGCTTTTTGGCTGGAGGGTTAATCCAATTGGAGCTAATCATCCAATACCAGAATCAGAATGCAGCAGGGAGGTATTTTAAACTGTTGTATTAATTCCAGTACCTTGATTACCTTGACTGTTTTTTTTTATGTTTTATTTATTTTTGAGACAGACAGAGAGAGAGAGAGAGAGCGCAAGCGAGCGGGGGAAGGGCAGAGAGGAGGGAGACACAGAATCTGAAGCAGGCTCCAGGCTCCCAACTGACAGCACAGAGCCCGATGTGGGGCTCGAACTCACAAACCGTGAGATCATGACCTGAGCCGAAGTCGGACACTTAAGCAACTGAGCCATCCAGGCGCCCCTACCTTGCCTGTTTTTATCGTATTTTTACGTGTTTTTTAAAAAAATCTTTGTGTCTGTTTGATCATTCTAATTTTTGATTATGCACAAAACATTCTATTTACATTGTTTATAAAAGTTATTTAAGACCCAGAATGATCTGACTTCAGAATATCTGTTAGGGATCACCCAAAATTGATTTTAAGATTGAGATAGTTTGAAGTTGAACTTAAATCTCTATGAATGCCTGTGTGCTTATGATTCATCCTTATGTCTGGAGTGCAGATCTTTGGGAACCCAAACCAAAATGAGAGAGTTTCATCAAGGCTTCTCCAGACGGTTAAGTCTGGCCTTCTATTGTCCTGTAAAATTCCCAAAAGCTTCTCTTAATCTTGTAGTGTTTTAGCTCTTCTCTCAGGAGTTAACCAATGTCACTAATGAAAGAGATACTCCATATGCCAATGTTTACCTTTGTGGCCTCCATTCCCCCTTGAATTCTGGCCTGGAGCTTCTTCGCTTTGTTGTTGTTGTTGTTGTTGTTGTTGTTGTTGTTGTTAGACCTTTGAAACCTTCCGACTGCTGTTCTCACTAAGATAGTTGGTCTGAAATAGCAAATCCATCACCACCCCTCATGTTCTTTTGAATGCCTCTCACTGGCATACATCTGAGAACTACGTATTTATTGAAAAGATAGCTGTAAGTTCTCTCAGAAAGATGATTTTAAATGGAGCACATGAAATGTCTTTTTGAGAACTAATGTGGCATGTGGAGTAAATGATTGAACTTAAAAATGAAAGGATTATATTACTTCTCTTCCATATGAAAAATTAATCAAAGCCTATACATCAATGAAAGTTCAGATATTGAACTTGCATTAACACTTTGATGTATCAAATGTTTTCCTATTCCTTATGAAGTAGAATGAAATATTTTTAAAAATAAGGAAAATAACAAATGGTATACCAACACATTTTACTTACAATTGTGTAACCCTTGCTTCAGAGCATTTGTTTTCCCCAGGCAAGTATAGATACTGGTGAACTTCCTTTTGTATTGCTCCCCACTCCATGGTTTGCTTCCTGCCATACCTCACTACATCTGCTACTTTGTGTTCTGACTGTTCTGTGTGTCTTAAAATGTACATAAATGCTATAGTGTTATATGTAAGAGTTTGTAGGTTTCCTTTGGCAATTACTATTATATGTTTTATATTATCCAAGTACATGCAGATCTAGTTTCATCATTTTCATGATGTATAACACAGTGCATGGGTAAAGGAGTATTCATTTTTTAAAAAAATTAATCCCTATGCACAACTTTCAATATTTTATTCTCTTTTTTTAAGTTCTTTTTTTTTTCAGTTTATTTATTTACTTAGAAAGAGAGAGAGAGAGAGAAGCAGAGAGAGGAAGAGAGAGAATCCCAAGCAGGCTCCACGCTTTCAGAGCAAATTCTGATGCCGGTTTCGATCTCATGAACTGTGAGATCATGACCTGAGCTGAGGTCGAGTCAGATGTTTAACCAACTGAGCTACTCAGACACCCTTCAGTTATTTATTTTTTAAAAATGATTTACTTATTTTTATATTCTCCGTACATACACCCATGTGTATTAGGTTTCTTCAGAGAAAATACTTGAAGAGAAATAACTGGTACATGGATATTTTAAATGGATTTTTTAAAAAAATATGGATATTTTTAATTTTTACTAGACATTGCTAGTTAATTGTCCAGTTCCTCCATAAAATGATGGTTCTAATTTATTTTTCTATACAACTTCTTTTAACATATCCAGGCCAAGACCTATATTGTCAAAAAATTTTTTTTTCCCAATCTGACATGGAATGTTATGTAGATATAATGTCACAGATTAGTAGTGCTGATGAGTTTCTTTTCATATACTTGCTTGTTATTGTGGATTCTTCTGTAAATTGCTCCTTCATAGCATTTGTACTTTTTTTCTATTTAAAGTATTATAGCTTTATAATCGGTCATTTTGTATTATGAATACTGAGTTTTTACATATCGTCTGTGTCTCCTCCCATATCAGTCCGTAGCTTATTATTAAAGTTTATTTATGGCTTTTTTGTTACTTTATTATTTTGTTATTTTAATTTTATTTACTTTTTTGTCTAAGAAAAGTATTTAACTTTGATATAGCCAAATTTTATCAATTTTTATTTCTTGGGTGGTGTGTTTAAGAAAATTTTACTATTCCCATCATACAGAAATCTTTTAACATTCTATGATTTTTTTTTCTCAAAACATGCTAAACTTCTTTTTAAAAATTGCATTGGGATTTATCCATTTGGAATTTATTGTGTTTATAGTTCTTAGAATTTTTGAGTACTATTTGGAGTTTAATTTTTCATATGGAAAACCAATTATTCCAGCACCATATATTGAATGGTTCATATTTTCTTCTCTGATTCTGAATGCTACCTCTGTATTAACAGTGTCCATATGCATATGTGGATGTGTGTATGTGTTTGTATGTCTCTTGGCTCTCTGTTCTGTATCTTGTTCTATTTATTTATAGTACATATAATCACAATATTATATAATTACTGTTAGTAGCTGCTAGGTTACATCTATCTTCTTTTTTATTCTAGGAAATTTTCTTTGCTATTGTTTTCTATATACTTTTTAATCTGAGCATTTGGAAGACTTTTACTGTAGAAGTTAAAACAGGAATTTAGAAAACCATGCAAAACAATTGTATAGCTTAATAGGTCATTAAAAGTCCTCGTAACTACTACTAAGATCAGGAAATAGATTTTTTCCAAATCCCCAGACGTGTCTCTTTGTATACTTTTCTAATTACAGTCTTCTCTCCTCCCCAAAATATCAACTACCCTGATTTTCATAGTAATTATTTTTTGGGGGTGGGGATTCTTTCTGGTTTTATTGCTCACTATGTTACTCAATTCCTAGACACTGTAGTTTAGTCTTGCCTAAATTTGAGATGTCTTTAAGTTTCCTATTAAATCACAGGTGTTTCCTGCATCCTTTCTTTTCCTTACAATTTATCTGTTGAAGAATATGAATGTTGGACCTATAGAATTTCCGATTAATTGGCAGATGGATCCAGGAGCTGAATCAGACTTATGTTTGATTCCTTTGACACAACTGCATTATTGTGTTCTTTCAGCAGGAAGCATTAATGCCTCATTGTGTCTCTTTTTTTAGATATAAGCAGCTGTTGATGCTCAAAGCATAGACACAGTAATTAATTAATTAATTAATTAATTAATGATATTATTCTATGTCTATTCTTTCTTTTTACTTGTTATTGAGATACTGTTTATATTTATCCTCATTACTATTTTGTTACCCAGTTATATAGTTAGATAGGGAAGGAAGTATATATTCGATTCTTTCCCTTTACAGTTTTCAAGACAATGAATTCCCTTCATATCATTCTCCAAAGAGGATCAATTACTTTTATTTTTTAATGTAAAAACGAATCCATAGATTTAAATATATTTGATAGATCAATTCATTACAATTATTAGTTTTTTACAAGTTCAAATGGTCCCATTTTTTTGGCCAGTATGAATTTCCTAAAAGCGAACTTCTGACTGCTTTAATATGACCTTATTAATTTCTGATAACTGTTTTACTGTTTGGTATGATGAAGTTTCTACACATTTATCTTTTACATTTTCTTATCTAAGAATCCTTTAGTGGGAAATGGTATTTCAAGACTACAATCTGGATTTAAGGAATGTCTTTGCTCATAGGTTGGCCATTCTTTCTAAGCCTCTTTAGTGGACAGAACTAGAAGTATATTAATACATAATATTTTAAAGATAAAATATGTATGAGTTCTTACTGACACTTCCAAGTCAGAGTCAGACCTATATGGCTATTTATTGACTCTTCTGTATTAGATCTGTATCTACTTTCTTCTATACTAAGAATCTGTACTAAGGACCAAGGGGGATAATATAATGATATCCTGTAATTACTCATTTACTTTAATCCATAACATACATACAGCAGTCTCAAAATACCAATGCTAATACTACCAATGAAATTACTGATTCATTTTTAATATTTTTTACCCACATTTTTATAGTTATATTACATCTACATTCTCTGAGCATATAGCCTATTTCTTAGTGTTCTCTATTTTGTTCATGCTCATTTAGGCTTAGTTGTACAAGTTATTATGTATTTAATGCTCACTATCCAGTCTTATGTTGATGCTTTTCTGGATGTTTTGGTTGTCTGGGGCTTTTTCCCTACTGGGTTCCTTGGGGGAGGTTTCATAAGACTAATATAGTTCTTGCATTCTGATAAAAGGGTGTCTATGCCCTTTATACTCCAAAGTCCATTTTGCAAGACGTAAAGTATTTGGCTCACTTTTCCTTTCCTTGCGTATCTTAAGTATTATGCATTTTTCTCCCAGTGTAAGGCATTGCCATGTTAAAACCAAATCTAGGGGCTCCCGGGTGGCTCAGTGAGATAAGAATCTGACTTTGGCTCAGGTCATGATCTCAGAGTTCGTGAGTTCGAACCCTGCGTCAGGCTCTATGCTGACAGCCCCAAGCCTGGGGCCTGCTTCTGATTCTGTCTCCCTCTCTCTCTGCCCCTCCCCTGCTTGTGCTCTCTCTCTCTCTCAAAAATAAATAAACATTAAAAAAATTAAAAAAATCAAATCTAATTTTATTTCCTTTATAAATCATGTGACCAAAAGATATTTTTCTATTGCTTTAAAATCTAGTGATGTTACTAGATTATATCTTTGTGTTAGCCATTTTAGGTCAGTATTTTCACATTTGCTGTATGCTATGTCATATGTAATTTCAAATTTTTATTTATTTCAGTTAACTTTTCTGAGGCTTCTTTGTTTTGTTTTTATTCTTTAGAGACTCTTACTGTGTACAATTGTCTGTCTGTTATCAATACTTGTCACTTTTTCTTCAATTAGTTAATTTTTTTCCTTATTTCTTTCTGATTTATGAAAACTTTCCCTTTCCTCCTATTTCTCTACTAGTTTGACTTTCATTTCTGAAGTTTAATCTTTTTTTTCTTTTTTTTTGTGACCTCATTTTTGAATTCTTATAGTTCTAATTTATGTTGGTTTTTGTGTCTTACATAACTTTATTAATATTTTTACTTTGAAATAGAAGATTATAATTTTTATCTGTTCTGTGGGCATCTCTTTCTGACATCTTTTCATTGTTTGTTAAGATGTTATTCTGCTTTTTATTCTCTTTTATCTTGTCACCATACTATAGAATTAAAAAATTTTTTTTACATTTATTTATTTTTGAGAGACAGAGGGAGACAGAGTGTGAGCAGGGGAGGGGCAGAGAGAGAGGGAAACACAGAATCTGAAGCAGGCTTCAGGTTCTGAGCTGTCATCATAGACCCCGATGCCGGGCTTGAACCCACGAACTGTGAGAACATGACTTGAGGTGAAGTTGGACGCCTAACCGACTGAGCCACCCAGGTGCCCCACCTTTCTATAGAATTTAATCTTAATACTTATCTGTTGTTAATTGTTATATGATTTTTTTTCATATACTTCTAATAGGAGGCATAGTTTAGGGTAGCTTTTCCTAAAACAGATTTTTTTTTTAGCTCTGGCTTTATTTTGATAATGTTCATATTTTTGATAACATATTTATAGTTATATTTCTTGATGTTTATTAATTTTTGGCATTATCTATACCAACCCCTTCACAACCCTAACCCTTAGCACATACATACTTACTTTGCATCATCCATCTCTCTGTGAAGTTATCTTGATTAGTTCAGTATTCAATATTTACATTATGATTACTGTGAAAATCCTATTTACAGCTGAGCCATAAAGTAGAATATGATTTCTTTCCCTTTGATGCACATTTTTTGTTTTCCCTGAATTGTTATTTGTCTTTTTTTTCCCACTTGCTTTGCTCTCTCTACCCTATGTCCTCCCTAGTTATCTACTTTACCTCTCAATACATTAAAAACATATCAGATATTCTGTCAATTTTGTCTCCTCATGCCATTTCCCCAGAGTTCTCTGATCTGCCTACATCTGCACTGTTTTCTAAATTGACTGCACACCTATCTTCCTCAGATCTCTTCCCACCACTTGTATTAGTTTCCTAGAGATGCTGTGAGAAAGTACCACAGATTTGGTGCCTTAAAAAACAGAAATGTATTCTTTCATAGTTCTGTAACCTACAAGTACAAAATGAATATGTTGTTAGGGTGGGTTCTTTCTGGGGTCTCTGAGGGAGAATCTGTTCCATGCCTCTCTTCTTGTTTCTGGTGCATGTGAGCAATCCTAGCGTATCCTTATACATATTGTTTATCTACATGTGTTCAACTTTCCCTTTTATTATAAGGGCATTAGTCATATTAGGAAGGGTTCACACTTCATAAAGTTGCTCTTTAGGAAGCATATTAAGGCTCATCCAGTCCAGTCTGATTTCATATTAACTTGATTACATCTGCAAAAGACTATTTCCAAATAAGGTCACATTTACAGATTTTGGTGGTTAGGACATCAACATATGTTTTTAGGGGGCACGGTTCAACCCATAAAACAATCTTGGGATGTCCTTTTCACTCTTTCTTGATTTGAAGTCCCTGTTTCAATGATCTCATGCCTTCTCCTTTCTTAGCATACCCTTAACATTTGTGGATTACATTGTCCATCAGTTACCTAAGAAAGGGAGCAATAGAAGTTTTCATTTTTTAAAAGACCGTCTATTCTTCTGCTTTAATAGCTATTTATTTGTTATGGTATTCTGGGTTGAAAATAAATTTTCCTTACAATTTTGGAAGCATGCCTTTATTGCCTTCCAGCTTTTAATATTGCCTTAATTTGACAAAACAGGAAAAATATGCAATGGAAAGAAAAGACAGTCTCTTCAACAGGTGATGTTGAGAAAACTGGATGGCAACATGCAAAAAAAAGAAAATGGACTACTGACTTACACCATACACAAAAATAAATTCAAAATGGATGAAAGGCCTAAATGTGAGATAGGAAACCATCAACATCCTACAGGAGAACACAGGCAGAAATCTCTTTGACTTTAGCTGGAGCAACTTCTTACTAGACATGTTGCCAAAGGCAAAGGAAACAAAATCAAACATGAACTATTGGGACTTCATCAATATAAAAAGCTTCTGCACACCTAAGGAAACAATTAACAAAACTAAAAGGCAGCCTAAAGAATGGGAGATATTTGCACACAACATATGTGATAAAGGGTTAGTATCCAAAATCTATAAAGAACTTTTCAAACTCAACACCCAAAAAACAAACAATACAGTTAAGAAACAGGCATGAATAGACACTTTTCCAAAGAAGACATCCAAATGACTAACAAACACATGAAACTATGCTCAACATCACTCATCATCAGGGAAATAAAAATCAAAACCATGATGAGATATCATCTTACACCAGTGAGAATGGCTAAAATTAACAATCCAAGACAACAGGTTTTGGCAAGGATGCAGAGAAAGGGGAACCCTCTTATATTGCTGGTGGGAGTGCAAACTGGTGCAGCCACTCTGGAGAATAGTATGCAGGTTCCTCAAATGAACTAAAAATAGAACTACTCCACTATACCAATCGCACTATTAGGTATTTATCCAAAGGATACAAAAATAAAAATTCAGAGGGTTACATGCACTTCAATGTTTATAGAAGTATTATCAATAATACGCAAACTCTGGAGAAAGCCCAAATGTTCATCGACTGATGAATGGATAAATAAGAAGTGGTGTATATGTATATACGATGGAATATTACTCAGCCATTAAAAAGAACGAAATCTTGCCATTTGCCATCATTTGAAATCTTGCCAATGACATGGATGGAAATAGAATGTATCATGCTAAGGAAATAAGTCAATCTGAGAAAGACAGATACCATATGATGTTTTAAGAAACAAAACAGATAAACGTATGGAAAGAGGGGGGGAAAGAGAAGAGGGAGAAACAAACCACAAGAGACTCTTGATGATAGAGAACAAACTATCGGTTGATGGAAGGACATGGGTGAGGGATGGGCTGGGTGATGTGTATTAAGGAGAGCGCTTGTTGTGATGAGCACTGGGTCCTGTATATAAGTGATGAATCACTGAATTCTACTCTTGAAACCAATATAGCGCTGTATGTTAATTAACTAAAATTTATTAAAAAAAAATATTGCCTTGGAAAGTTAAAGGCCATTCTGACTCTTTAAAAAAAATTTTTTTTTAATGAACATTAAATTTTTGAGAGGGAGAGGGAGAGAGACGAAGTGCAAGTGGGGGAAGGGCAGAGAGAGAGGGAGACACAGAATCCGAAGCAGGCTCCAGGCTCCAAGCTGTCAGCACAGAGCCTGATGTGGGGCTTGAACCCACAAGCTGTGAAATCATGACCTGAGCTGAAGTTGGATGCTTAACCGACTGAGCCACCCAGGCACCCCTGATTCTTGCTCTTTTGTATGGGAACTGTTCTATTTTTCCTCTGGACACATTTAGTATCCTTTATTTATACATACTGCTCAGAAAATTACATGGTGATATGCCCTAATTTGTGTGCCTTTTTTCATCCATTGTACTGGGAGGTTGCTGGCCCTTTCAAAATAGAAAATTACTTTTATTTTTCAGTTCTCAGAAATTTTCCTGAATTGTTTCTTTAATTCTCCTCTTTTGTTTTTTTCCATTCTTTCCCTCTGGAACCCCTAATTATTTTGATGTTCACTTTCTGGACCAAACCGTAATATTCTTTCTGTTTTCTCTGCTACCTTTCATCTCTTGGTATTTTTTAATAAAAAATGTTTATGTATTTTGAGAGAGTGAGAGAGAGAAAGAGAGCGAGTGAGCACAAGCAGGGGAGGGGCAGAGGGAAGGAGAGACAGAATCCCAAGCATGCTCCACAGCATTAGCGCAGAGCCTGATGTAGGGCTTGAAACCATGAACTGTGAGATCATGACCTGATCTGAGATCAAAGTCAGATGCTTAACTGACTGAGCCTCCCAGGCCCTCATCTCTGGGTCCTTTTGCTTTTCAACATTTTTTCTTCTATTGAGTTTTTTTTATTTCTGCTAACCAATTTTATTTTTTTAAACGTTTATTTAGAGAGAAAGTATGCAAACGCACACAAGTCAGGTAGGGGCAGAGAGAGGTAGACAGAAGATCAAAAGTGTGCTCTGAGTGTTGAGAGCAGAGAGACCAATGTGGGGCTTGAACCCTCAAACCATGAGACCATGACCTGAGCCGAAGTTGGACGCCCAACTGACTGAGCCACCCAGATGCCCCGCTAACCAATTTTAATTATTACTGAAAGCTTTATTATTCTGTGACTATTCCTCTATTTTTAAGAAGCATCCTGGCCTACTCTTTCTTTCTTTCTTTCTTTCTTTCTTTCTTTCTTTCTTTCAGAAAATATTTATTGAGTGCCTACTATGTACCAGGTATATGTTATTTGAAAAAAATTATTATCTACTTGTAATGCATACATGAACAAGACAAAGATATTGCCCTTTTATAATGGGGCTTATAGTCTAGGAAGGAAATAAAGGCAATAACCAATAAAGATAATTAGTGACTAAGTCATGTAGTATGTTAGATGGCAATAAGTTCTGTGAAAAAAAGTTAAGGAGGGTGGAATCAAGTGAGATTGCCAGAGGAGCGGTGGGTTGCAGTCTGAAATAGCATAATGCAGTTCAGCCTTATTGAAAGAATGACATTTGCAGCAAAGATAGAGTTGAAGGAATGAGTTACATGTATATCTGTGGGGAGAGCATTCTAAGCAGACTGAACGGCCAGGACAAAGCCTCTCTGTGGGAGTATGCTCTTTAGGAAGCTCCAATGTGGCTGCACAGAAGTAAGGAGAGAGGTCAGAGAGAAGGGGGGCTTTATATGCTGTTGTAAAAATTTTGACTTTTACCATGAATGAGCTAAGAAAGTTTTAAGCAGAGTAGTGACATGGTTCAAGCTTTTATTGTAGCAGGATTACTCTGGTTGCTTTGTTGAAAAACAACTGTGTGGGTGGACAAGTGTAGAAGCAGACAGATCTCTTTGAGGATGTCATATATATATATATATACATATATAATATGTATATGTATGACCCTATGCATCTCTTCTACCTGGCTATAACTGTTAGAACTTTCTATAATGAACTGGGATGTAAAATGTTTCTCTGAGACCTGTGAGTGCCTCTAGCAAACTAATGAAATCCAAGAAGAGGTTGTGGAAACCTTTGATTTCTAGCTGGTTATTCAGGAGCCTGGGTACTGATCTGGACTTGAGACTATGTCTGAAGTGGGGGAGGGGCAGTCTTGTGAAACTGAGCTGTCGCCATGTGGGATATGTCTCTATCTCCAGATAGACAGTGTCAGAATTGAGTCAATTTGTGGGACATGCAGTTGATGCAGAGGATTCTGCCCCTGCCCCACCCCCACTCCACCTCCCATCCACACATTGGAATTGGGCTCAGAACTCTTTAACCTCCCAGACTTTGAAGGGATCAAAATTCATTAACTTTCGCTTTATTTGGTACTGATTACTACAAATTTTAGGAAACAAAAAATAATGCAAGTAAAAACAAGGGTAGGTGTGAGATGTTGTCAGTGACAACGATGCATATTTTAAAAAATTATAATAGGCATGTGTATCATACCTCAGGACTAAGAAGAGAACTCATGCTACATGTAGGTCAGGTAAAGGAAAAATGAAGTGGTGAATGCAGAGGTGGTTTTTTAATACAATTCATTCAACCTGGACACCATATATCATCTTTGAGTTCTTTTAAACATTTTTTTTTTCTCTTCCTGGAAGAACACACACAAAAAAACTTGATACGATAAGGATGAGAGGTGGTTTGAAACTTTTTATTTAGACCAGGACTTTGATAACTTTTTCTTAAATGGCCAGGTAGTGAATATTTTAGGCTTGAAGTCTGTAAGTTCTCTGTAGCAGCTACTCAACTTTGCCATTATGTGAAATTTGCCGTGGACAAAAAAGGAAACATATGGGCATGGCTGTGTTTTGATAACACTCTATTTATAAAAACAGTTGTCCATAAGTCTTAGTTTGTCAACTCTTCCTTAGAACTTTCTGAATATAAGGACTCTTTTTTTCACATACACGTAATTTCATTTAGTCAAATTTAATTAACTTAAATACAAGCATTAATTACGTTTGACTGAAATAAATCACCGGTCTTTTAAATCAGGTAAGAGAGACAGTAAAAAAAAAAGTTTGCTTCTGACCAAGTTTGCCTTAAGTTACTAACAAGTTCTGAGACTAATTACAAAAGTCACAGATTTTGTGATGGAGTGTAATGCAGGAAATCACAACTAGGTTTGTCTGTCTACTTGGCTTTGAGATGATAGGTCTTGAATTTTATCTAAAAAAAATCCCCCAAAGTTAATACTTAATTAATGTTTTTTAGCATTAATGTTTTTATCTAATATGTTATTCAAATGATTTAAAGAGAAAATAACTTTAAACTTTAATAATGAAGTAATATTTTCCCTGCCTGAATTTTAATAGTATTTCAGTCAGTTTTAAAATTTCGTGGGAAGAAAATATTTTCAGGAGGAATCTAATCATCAATTTGCTACAGCTGAAATCAGCACAGCTGGTGGATGAGTGTTTTAATGTATTTCTAGATTAAGCAAGGCAGTTTAAAGAAAACATCATGCAAAAATTCAATCTGCTATGGGTTTAAAATAAAGTCTTCATCTGTGTTGCTGCAGAAAGAATAGCTACCTTATGTTTTGTCATATTGTAGTGGATTATCTTTAATGAAGCGTATATCCCCCAAAGCATTATAGTGATATTTTGTGTTTGTCTTGGTCTCCGCTAATGTAATAGTTTAGGTTTAGTGAACAGAAGAATGGATTTTACTCTTCGTAATGCCCTGGCAGGTTTTCTTCCCTGAAGTTGTAAATGAAAGCAATTCGCACACATTTAGAAGGATACCTTTGCTATTGATTTCAATGCACTCTCACAGCAATGGTAATGCTGATGTCTTGGTCTCTGAAAAATTACAAGAGGTTCTCACTATGAAAATTCTTCATAACATATTTCTTTAAAAAACCGGAGTGCAGTATGATTCAGTTTGAAAAGCAGGAAGAATATCTATCTATCTACCTACCTATATGTTTATTTAATAACTGTTTAGTATTCCATCTGTTCTCTCTTATAAAAGCAGTAACATATTGTACCATTGTTCTGTATCTTACTTTGTCATTTAACAACATGGATGTGATGAAAAGTCAGCTGTGATTCTTTCGTCTCTCTTTTGTAAGTAATGAATATTTTTCTTCCATCTGCTTTTTCTTCCCATTACTTGGTTTTCATAATTTTTACTAATACTTACCTGTTCATATTTTTATCAAATTTGTAAATATTTGGCTATTGTATTTTAAAATATTTCTTCTGCCATGATCTCTCTTTCCTTTCCCCCTGGGATTTCAATTACGTGCCTTTTAATGTTTAGTATTGTCTCAGATCTCAGACACTGTCATTTTTTTAACTCTTTTTTTCTGTTTTGATTGGTATACTTATTATTCAGCTTTATTCAAATTTACTGGTTATTTTTTTTCTGCTGTGTCCACTGTGGTAAATCTACTGAATGCATTTATTATGAATTATTTTATATTTTTTGGTGGTAATATCTAAATTTATTATTATTAATTTTTATAATTTATTTTTCCCCATCTATTTATGCATGTTTTCATCCTCTCCACTAGGGTTTGACAAATGCTTATTATGTTATTTTACTCTCCATGTGTGATAATTTTCATATCTGGGTTATCTCTGGGTCTGTTTCTATTGACTATTTCTGTTCATTTTCTTCCTTTTTCACATACATTTTACTGTATGGTAAATAGTATAATAATATATGTAAAACAATATTAGAAACTCATAAATATTTACTGCCAAAAGAGGTAGCTGCCTTCTCTTATGAAGAAGTGTGTATGCACTAAATCAATCTAACTTGTAGTTGAGATAGATCTGGGTTGTGTTGCACCTTTATTTTGGTTCAGTTCCTTTGCAAATATTTTGAGGGTGAGTTCAGGATTTAATTTGGCTTTTTTTGAAAGTTATTTATTTATTTTGAGAGAGACAGAGGCAGCGTGAGTGGGGGAGTGGCAGAGAGAAAGGGAGGGAAAGAATCCCAAGCAGGCTCTGCACTGCCCACGCAGAGCCCCATGGGGGCTCCAAACCATGAAGCTGGGGGATCATGACCTGAGCTGACACCAAGAGTCCCACGCTTAACCGACTGGGTCACCTAGGAGCCCCTGGCTGGTTTTCTTTTATTTTATCCAGAATGGATTTCTCTTTACCCCACAGCTCTACTAGGAAGAAACAAAGCTGTGAATATCTCCTTTCCTAAGAAGAGCTCATCACTTTTTGGAACTTATTGTTTTCGATTTCTTTGTATCTTCAGCTCTCTGATTTTTTTTTTAATTATAGTTTATATGGCTTGTTGTTGTGAGGGTCAGGAACATTGGTGTCTGTATTAGTCTGCTAGGTCCACCATAACAAACAACACTGACCAAATGGCTTAGACAACAGAAATTTATTTTGTCACTATTTTGGGACACAGAAGTTTAAAATCCAAGCATTGGCACAATTGGTTTCTTCCAAGGTCTCTCCCCTTGGCTTGCGGATGCGTCTTTCCCCTGTCTTTACATTTTCTTCCTATTTGTGTGTCTCTGTCCCAAATTCCTCTTATAAGAACACTAGTCATTTTAGGTTAGGACCCACTGTAATGACTTCATTTTAACTTAATTACCTATGTAAAGATGGTGTTTCTAAATATGGTCACATTTTGAGGTACGGGGAGTGAGGACTTCAACAAATAAATTTTGGGGAAAACACAGTTCAGCCCTTATCAGCCTCTTTGCAATATTCTACTTATCTTTTAATTTTAATCTTTCTGAATCACTTTGTTTTAGATGATTCTTTTATGTTCACTCTAAATTGTATTTTGTGTTGAGTACTAATGTGACAATATTTGTACTTATCAGATAAGCTTACCAAATCTATCTTTGTTGATATGACTGATAAATTTGATCCTAGGTTTATGATATTATAAGTATATTATACATATGTTTGTTAGCAATTACATAAATATATTTGAGAAGAGAGAGTACTTTCAACAATCACAATGATACCTGCTTTTGTCTTTTTTTTTTTTTTTACTCTTCCTTCTTTCTATATATAGATTTTGGGATGTTTTGAAAGTTTTGTATTTTTTTCTAGTGGTTACTTTTACATTAATATCCTTAAATAATATAAGTATTATTTACCCTGTGTCTATGATGAAAAATAAATTTAGACTAGAGGTTTTTCTTTCCTCTTCCCTTTTTTCTCTTCCATCATTGACTTTTAGTCAATGGCATTAGCTAATTTGGTGTTGGTATTTGTACTTTCAAAAACACTAAAGCTTTGTCAGTTAAATAATGTTTTATTCCAACCCACAGCATTATGAGACAGTGAAGGAATTTGTTTCCTCCCTCTTTCTCTTTTCACTGAAGTTTTATTTTGTCCTATTTTCATACACTTTTAAAATTTTATTCATGTTTTCACATACACTATTATGCAGCCATAAGAAGGGTGTGATCTTGACATTTCAACAACATGGATGGACCTAGAGGTTATTATGCTAAATGAAATAAGTCATACTGAGAAAAATAAATACCATGTGATTTCATTCATATATGGAATCTAAGAAACAAAACAGATGAATAAATAAGCAAAAAGTGGAAGTATAAATAAATACAGTTCTCTATAAATACAGAGAACAAACTGATGGTTGCCAGAGGGAAAGGGGTGGAGGGTTGGTGAAATGACATGGACTGGCGGGAGGGAGCTGAGGTGGTGGAGGGGCAGCCCACCCGGCAAGGCAGAATCCCCGAGTCTGGCTTGCAAAAGTGGAGGAACTGGGCTGCATGAGTTCTGACAGCCAGCAGGACTTAACATCTGGAATGTTAGAAGTCAACATCTCTGCTCAGAGAGCGGGAGGGTGAGAGGACACCGGGAGGGAGAGGTGTTGAGCCCTGGAAGACAGAACTCAGCTCGGCAGTGAACAAAGGCGCTGGCCAGACCCATCTCCCTTGCCCATCCCCTAGCCAAAATCCCAAAGGGAACAATTCCCGTCAAGGAACTTGCTTGCACTGTGCAAACACCCAATGCTATGCTTCTGCAGATCCATCCCTCCGACAGGTTTGCCTCCCTCCCAGTGCCGCAGGGCCCCTCCAGAAGCGGACCACCAAAGGCGGAGCCTGCTGAGTCTGCCCCTCCCGCCCCCGTGCACCTTGCGGATCCACCCTGGCTGATACGCCAGATCCCATCGAAGCAGCGCCACAAGCCTGGCAGTGTGCAAGTAGCCCAGACAGGGGCCACACCACTCCACAGTGAGTCCTGCCCCTGGGAGAGGGGAAGATAAGGTACACACCAGTCTGACTGTGGCCCCGCCCGCCAACACAAGTTACTTCAGACAGCACAGGGGTAGTGCCCTGCAGCTTGGCACAACCCCAGGAACTACCAAAAATGACGAAACAAAGAACTCTCCTCAAAAGAAACTCCAGGAAGCAGCGACAGCTAACAAATTGATCAAAAGCAATTTAAACAATATAATGGAACAAGAATTTAGAATAATAGTCATAAAACTAATCGCTGGGCTTGAAAAAAGCATACAGGATAGCAGAGAATCTTTTGCTACAGAGATCAAGGGACTAAGAAATAGTCATGATGAGCTAAAAATGCTATAAAGGAGTTGCAAAATAAAATGGAGGCGGCCATAGCACGGATTGAAGAGGCAGAGGAAAGAATAGGTGAATTAGAAGATAAAATTTTGGAAAAAGAGGAAGCTGAGAAGAAGAAAGATAAAAAAAACCAGGAGTATGAGGGGAAAATTAGAGAACTAAGTTTGAGGCAATCAAACAGAACAATATCCGTATAATAGGAATTCCAGAAGAGGAAGAGAGAAAGGGACTGACGGTGTACTTGAACAAATCATAGCTGAGAACTTCCCTGATCTGGGGAAGGAAGGAGACATTGAAATCCAAGAGGCACAGAGAACTCCCTTCAGACGTAACTTGAATTGATCTTCTGCATGACATATCATAGTCAAACTGGCAAAAGACAAGGATAAAGAGAAAATTCTGAAATCAGCTAGGGATAAACAGGCTCTAACCTATAAAGGGAGAGCCATAAGACTAGTGGCAGACCTATCTACTGAAACTTGGCAGGCCAGAAAGGAATGGCAGGAAACCTTCAATGTGATGAACAGAAAAAATATGCAATTGAGAATCCTTTATCCAGCAAGTCTGTCATTCAGAATATAAGGAGAGATAAAGGTCTTCCCAAACAAACAAAAACTGAAGGAATTCATCACCACTACACCAGCCCTACAAGAGATCCTAAGGGGGATTCTGTGAGTGAAATGTTGCAAGGACCACAAAGTACCAGAGACATCACTACAAGCATGAAACCTACAGACATCACAATGACTCTAAACCCATATCTTTCAATAATAACACTGAACGTAAATGGACTAAATGCTCCAAGCAAAATACATAGGGTATCAGAATGGATAAAAAAACAAGACCCATCTATTTGCTGTCTACAAGAGACTCATTTTAGACCTGAGGATGTCTTCAGATTGAAAGTGAGGGGATGGAGAACTATCTGTCATGCTACTGGAAGTCAAAAGAAAGCTGGAGTAGCCATACTTATATAAGAGAAACTAGACTTTAAATTAAAGGTTGTAACAAGAGATGAAGAAGGGCATTATATAATAATTATAGGGTGTATCCATCAGGAAGAACTAACAATTATAAATGTCTATGTGCTGAATATGGGAGCCCCTAAATATATAAAACAATTAATCACAAACATAAGCAACCTTATTGATAAGAATGTGGTAATTGCAGGGGACTTTAATACTCCACTTACAACAATGGATAGATCATCTAGACACACGGTCAATAAAGAAACAAGGGCCCTGAATGATACAATGGATCCGATGGACTTGACAGATATATTTAGAACTCTGCATCCCAAAGCAACAGAATATACTTTCTTCTCGAGTGCACATGGAACATTCTCCAAGATAGATCACATACCGGGTCACAAAACAGCCCTTCATAAGCATAAAAGAATTGAGATCATACCATGCACACTTTCAGACCACAATGCTATGAAACTTGAAATCAATCATAGGAAAAAGTCTGGAAAACCTCCAAAAGCATGGGAGTTAAAGAACACCCTACTAAAGAATGAATGGGTCAACCAGGCAATTAGAGAAGAAATTTAAAAATGTATGGAAACAAACGAAAATGAAAATACATCAATCCAAATGCTTTGGGATGCAGTGAAGGCAGTCCTGAGAGGAAAATACATTGCAATCCAGGCCTATCTCAAGAAACAAGAAAAATCCCAAATACAAAATCTAACAGCACACCTAAAGGAAATAGAAGCAGAACAGCAAAGACAGCCTAAACCCAGCAGAAGAAGAGAAATAATAAAGATCAGAGCAGAAATAAACAATATGGAATCTAAAAAAACTGTAGAGCAGATCAACGAAACCAAGAGTTGGTTTTTTGAAAAAATAAACAAAATTGGTAAACCTCTAGCCAGGCTTCTCAAAAAGAAAAGGGAGATGACCCAAATAGATAAAATCATGAATGAAAATGGAATTATTACAACCAATCCCACAGAAATATAAGCAATTCTCAGGGAATACTATAAAAAATTATATGCCAACAAACTGGACAACCTGGAAGAAATGGACAAATTCCTAAGCACCCACACACTTTCAAAACTCAAACAGGAAGAAATAGAAAACTTGAATAGACCCATAACCAGCAAAGAAATTGAATCAGTTATCAAAAATCTCCCAATAAATAAGAGTCCAGGACCAGATGGCTTCCTTGGGGAATTCTACCAGACATTTAAAGCAGAGATAATACTTATCCTTCTCAAGCTTTTCCAAAAAATTGAAAGGGAAGGAAAACTTCCAGACTCATTCTATGAAGCCAGTATTACTTTGATTCCTAAACCAGACAGAGACCCAGCAAAAAAAGAGAACTATAGGCCAATATCCCTGATTAATATGGATGCAAAAATTCTCAATAAGACTCTAGCAAATCAAATTCAACAGCATATAAAAAGAATTATTCACCATCATCAAGTGGGATTCATTCCTGGGCTTCAGGGCTGGTTCAACATTCGCAAATCAATCAGTGTGATGCATCACATTAATAAAAGAAAAGAAAAGAACCATATGATCCTGTCAATCGATGCAGAAAAAGCATTTGACAAAAATCAGCATCCTGTCTTAATAAAAAACCTCAAGAAAGTCGGGATAGAAGTAACATACTTAAACATCATAAAAGCCATTTATGAAAAGCCCACAGTTAATATCATTCTCTATGGGGAAAAACTGAGAGCTTTCCCCCAGAGATCAGAAATGTCCACTCTCACCACTGTTGGTTAACATAGTGTTGGAAGTTCTAGTATCAACAATGAGACTACAAAAGGAAATCAAAGGCATCAAAATTGGCAAAGATGAAGTCAAGCTTTCATTTTTTGCAGATGACATGATATTATACATGGAAAACCTGATAAACTCCACCAAAAGTCTGCTAGAATGATACATGAATTCAGCAAAGTTGCAGGATACAAAATCAATGTACAGAAATCAGTTGCATTCTTATACACTAGTAATGAAGCAACAGAAAGACAGGTAAAGAAACTGATCTCATTCACAATTGCACCAAGAAGCATAAAATACCGAGGAATAAACCTAACCAAAGATATAAAAGATCTGTATGCTGAGCACTATAGAAAGCTTATGAAGAAAATTGAAGAAGATATAAAGAAATGGAAAACCTTCCATGCTCATGGGTTGGAAGAATAAATATTGTCAAAATGTCAATACTACCCAAAGCTATCTACACATTCAATGCAATCCCAACCAAAATTGCACCAGCATTCTTCTCAAAGCTAGAACAAGCAATCCTAAAATTTGTATGGAACCACAAAAGACCCTGAATAGCCAAAGTAATATTAACAAGACCAAAGCTGGAGGCATCACAATCCCAGACTTTAGCCTCTACTACAAAGCTGTAATCATCAAGACACCATGGTATTGGCACAAAAACAGACACATAGACCAATGGAATAGAATAGAGACTCCAGAATTGGACCCACAAAAGTATGGCCAACTAATCTTTGACAAAGCAGGAAAGAATATCCAATGGAAAAAAGACAGTCTCTTTAACAAATGGTGCTGGGAGAGCTGGACAGCAAAATGCATAAGAATGAAACTAGATCACTTTCTTACACCATTCACAAAAATAAACTCAAAATGGATAAAGGACCTGAATGTGAGACAGGAAACCATCAAAACCCTAGAGGAGAAAGCAGGGAAAAACCTCTCTGATCTCAGCCGCAGCAATTTCTTACTTGACACTTCTCCAAAGGCAAGGGAATTAAAAGCAAAAATGAACTATTGGGACCTCATGATGATAAAAATCTTCTTCACTGCAAAGGAAACAATCAACAAAACTAAAAGGCAACCAATGGAATGGGAAAAGATATTTGCAAATGACATATCAGACAAAGGGCTAGTATCCAAAATCTATAAAGAACTCACCAAACTCCACACCCGAAAAACAAATAATCCAGTGAAGACATGGGCAGAAAACATAGAGACTTCTCTAAAGAAGACATCCAGATGGCCAACAGGCACATGAAAAGATGCTCAACATCACTCCTCATCAGGGAAATACAAATCAAAACCACACTGAGATATCACCTCATGCCAGTCAGAGTGGCTAAAATGAACAAATCAGGAGACTATAGATGCTGGAGAGGATGTGGAAGAACGGGAACCCTCTTGCACTGTTGGTGGGAATGCAAAGTGGTGCAGCCACTCTGGAAAACAGTGTGGAGGTTCCTCAAAAAATTAAAAATAGATCTACCCTATGGCCCAGCAATAGCACTGCTAGGAATTTAACCAAGGGATACAGGGATACAGGAAATGATGCATAGGGGCACTTGTACCCCAATGTTTATAGCAGCACTTTCAACAATAGCCAAACTATGGAAAGAGCCTAAATGTCCATCAACTGATGAATGGATAAAGAAATTGTGGTTTATATACACAATGCAATGCTGTGTGGCAAAGAGAAGGAATGAAATATGGCCTTTTGTAGCAACATGGATGGAACTGGGAGTGTTATACTAAGTGAAATAAGTCATAGAGAGAAAGATATACCACATGTTTTCACTGTTATGTGGATCCTGAGAAACTTAACAGAAGGCCGTGGGGGAGGGGAAGGAATAAAAAGTTAGAGAGGGAGGGAGCCAAACTATGAGACTCTTAAAAACTGAGAATAACCTGAGGGTCGATGGGGAGTGGGAGGGAGGGGAGTGTGGGTACTGAGGAGGGGTACTGTTTGGATGAGCACTGGGTGTTGTATCGAAACCAATTTGACAATAAATTTCATATTAAAAAAAATAAAAAGGACATCAGAAAAATTAGTAAAATATAAAAAAAAAAGACTGTCTAGTATTCCATTGTATGTGTACACCACTTTTTGAAAATACATTCATCTCCTAGTGGATATTTAGGGTGCTTCTGTGGCTTGGCTATTATTAATAATGCTGTAGTGAACATGGAAAGGCAGATATCTCTTTGAGATACCAATTTACATTCCTACTAATGATGTACAAGGGTTCCTGTTTCTCTACATTTTTGCCAACATTTGATACTTGGAATGATTTCTGGCTTCTTAAATTTCGTTAAGACTTGTTTTATAACCTAGCATGTGATCTAATCTGGAGTAAGTTACATGTGTGCTTGAGAAGAATATGTATCCTACTGCCATTGGGTGGAATGTTCTGTATATGTCTGTTAGATCAATTTGGTCAGTATTCAAGTCTGCTGTTTCCTTACTGATTTTCTGTCTCGATGATCCGTGCAGTAGCCTGAATGGGGTGTAGAAGTCTCCTACTGCTATTGCATTGCAGTTTCTCCCTTCCTATCAGTTAATGTTTTCTTTATATACCTAGGTGCTCTGATGTTGGGTTCATACATATTTATATTCTGCCTTTCTGGTGAATTGACCCTTTAATCATGAGGTAAGGACCTTCTTTACATAAAGTCTGTTTTATCTGATAAAAGTATAAAAGGATAAAAGTATATCCTTGCTTTCTTTTGGTTACCATTTGCATGGAATATCTTTTTTCATCTTTTTACTTTCAGCCTAGTTTTTTCCTTAAGTCTAAAGTGGGTCTCTTGCAGACAGCATGTCTTTGGATCTTGTTTTTTAAAATCCATTCAGCCACTCAATGTCTTTAATTGATTAGTTTAATCCATTTATATTTAATGTAATTATTGTTATGTAAGGTTTTAATCTTGTCTTTTTGTTAATTGTTTTGTCTGTTTCACTGTTCTTTTGTTCCTTACTTCCTTTTTTGCTATCCTTCTTTGTGATTTGATATTTTCACTTTTTTCTCTACCTTTTTTGTATCTACTACAGGTTTTCACTTTGTATCTACTATAGGTTTTTTTCATCAATACTGTGAGGCTTGCACAAAATGTCTTTGTTAGAAGTCTCATTTAAGCTGATAACAATTTAACTTCAATTGCATCAAAACTCTACAAGGTCTCTCAGAGTGACAATCCATTTCTATGCAGTGAGTAGCCTCTATTTATTTAGCTGATAATTTATATTCTAAAATAAAAATTTAAAGTCCTGTATCTTACACTTGTAAGAAAAAGGGAATTAAAAAAATTTATATAACTATAAAATGAAGTGTGTGAAAGAAAGATACATATATTGATATCTGACATATAAAATAAATATGACCCTTTTTTTTGTTTTATTGAAAAAAAACCCCACCTCCCCCCACTTTATGATTTTGATGTCAGAATTTACTGTTTTTCATATTGTGTATTCATTAACCAATTTTTGTGGTCATAGTTATTCTTAATAATTTTGTATTTGAATTTTCATACTGGGGTTAAAGTGATTTATTCATGACTCTTACTGTATTGCATTATTCTGTATTTGTCTATCTATTTACCTTTCCCAGTGATATTTATACTTTCATGTTTCTCTTTAATGTATTTTCATTTTAACTTAAATCACTTTAACATTTCTTATAAGGCAGATTTAATTTTGATGTACTACCTCGATTTCTGTTTTCTGGGAAAGACTATCTCTCCCTCATATTTAAAAGATAGTTTTTCCAGGTATAGTACTCTTGATTGGCATTTTTTTTTATTTTAGTACTTTGAATATATCATCCCACTTTTTTACGGGGCTGTAAAGCTTCTGCTGAGAAATTCACTGATAGTCTTATGGAGGTTTCTTTGTCCGTGATGAATCACTTTTCCTGATTTCAAAATTCTCTGTCCTTGACTCTTTTCAATTTAAATTTATTGTGTATCATTATAGATTTCTTTAGTTTTAGGCTTTATGAATTTGGATGCCCATTTCTCTTTTTAGATTTGGAAAATTTTTAGCTTTTATTTCTTTAAATAAGATTATACCCCTTACTCTTTCTCTACATCATCTGGAACTCCCATAATGTGCATATAGATTGTGTTGATGGTATCCTATAACTTCCATAGGCTTCTTTCACTCTTTTGTATATTTTTTCTTTTTGTTCCTCTGACTGTAATTTCAAATTATTTATCTTTAACATCATTTATTCTTTTGATTGATCAGGTGTGTGCTTGCAATTCTATATTGAATTTTGTACTTTAATCATATTTTTTAGCTCCTTAATTTATGTTTGGTTCTCTTTTATGGTTTCTATCTCTTTGTTGAACTTCTCATTTTACACATGTATTATTCCCTTATTTCATTTCACTGCATGCCTGTGTTTTCATGTACCTCATTCTTTAAGGCAATTTTTATGAATTCTCTTCAGGCTGTTCACAGATCTCCATTTCTTTAGGTTTGATAATTAGAGCTTTATTTTGTTCCTTTAATAGTTTCCTTGATTTTTCATGATCTTTGTAGCTTTGCTTTGATAGCTAAACATTTGAAAAAGTAATTCCTGCCCCCCCACCAATCTGTACATGCTGGTTTTGACATGGCAAAACCTTTACCAGTTAGCCCATCCAGGAATTCTTACTAGGCCAGCTGGTAGAGTTACATGTGTAGGCTTGCTGCTGGCCTGTAAGCAGGCCTGGTGTTGGAGTTTGCAAATGGGTGGGCATGGTGCCAGGGTTCACAGGAGTGTCTGATGTTGTGGTCTGTGGGTGGGCCAGGTGCCATGAATGGGACTGGTGTTGGTATCTGCAGGTGGGTAGGCTAGGTGCTGTTATCTGTGGGAGTGGGGCTGGAGCTCTGGTCTTTGGTAAATTTGGATGCTCATTTTGCTCTCCTTCTCCCGTAAGAGAACTCGCAGGCCAAAGGGATCTCTCTTGGCACTGCACTGTGCACTTCTGAAGGAGAGGTAATGCAGATAAAATTAAATTGTCTTTCTCGGTGTCTCTTCAGTGTTTCTCTTCTCATTTCTGTGTTTCTTGTTTGCTGTAATCTCTCACCTGGATTCCAGTGCTCTTATGAAAGCATTTTCGTTCATATCTGGCTGTCAAAATGGTATTTCTATGGAAGCATGAAGGCTGGAAACCTCTATCCCTTTGCGTTGCTGACATCACTCTATTTTGTGCTGTTTTTATATTGCCAGATCATATTTAACATTTCCATGCTACTCTTTCACCCCAATCCCCATAGTTTAGTCTTGATTTTATTGTTTAATATAATTATTGTGCATCATCATTCCTTCTAGCAAAGTTTCTCCAATAATTTCTTCATTGTATAGAGATTACTGTATAATAGATTGCCAAGAAAGGACAATTGGTGAAATCCTCTCTGGGCTCCTTAATGTTTAGAAAACCATTGCCCATATAGCTAAAAGAAAGCTTAGGTGAAAATAAAATGTCTATCTTAACTTTCTTTTTTTGGAGTAACTTGTAGGTATTTCTTTCTGTTTGCTGGTGTTGATGTAGCACTGAGCAACTTGATGCCTCTCTCATTTTCTATCATTTATGAGTGTCTTGATTTGTTTGCTAAATGCCCAAATAATCTTTCTGTTTGATTTTTAATAATTTTACTGGGAAACATCTTTGTGTTGGTCTGGATGTTTTCCCAGGCACATAGTGTACCATTTCAGGATATATGTTTTTTATTCAATGCCTTTATTATTATTATTGTTATTATTATTATTATCATTATTATTTAATGCACAGATAATTTTCTTAATTAAAGTTTCAAATATTTCTTTATTCCATGATTTTTATTTTTAATTTTAGCGATCCAAATACATGTTGGATCGCCTTTGCTTCTCTTTTGTGTCTATCCACTTCCCTCTAAACCTTTCTTCTCTTTTTCAATATATGTTTTATTTCACTAATATTTCTCTTTTTTATACTCAGTTAATTAGTGATTTTTTTCTGTGGTGCCTATTTTCTGTTGTGTTCTTTATAATTTTGTCTTTATTTCTAAAAAAAAAAGAAGAAACTCAATTTCTTCCTTGAGTTCTGCATATTTTCCGGTTCTTTCTGCTGTGGGCAGCTTTCTGCTGCTCCTCTATTTCTGTTTTGTGTTTTTTCATAATTGCTATTGCTTCTGAAGGAGTGTTTTTTTTTTAGTTTATTTAGGAATACGATATTAAAATTCTCATCTGCTTCAAAACAAATTTTTTTACGAGTTTTTATCAGTTGTTGGAAAATTTACTTATTTTCATCCTCTGCTTTTATGGAACCAGACCAAATTGATTTTATGTTATGCATTTTGAATCGAGTGGATTTTCCTGAACTGGTGATGAGAGGTTATTTTAGGATGGATTTGAATTGGAAAAGGGCTTTATTCAAGGCTTCTCTCCTCTAGCTAGAGTCATGTACTGAAAATATTGGGACACCTGCATGGTTGAGTTGGTTAAGCATCTGATGCTTGATCTCGGCTCAGGTCATGATCTCCTGTTTCGTGAGGTCAAGCCCCACTTTGGGCTCTGCAGCTGTCAGCTGCTGACAGCTGCAGAGCCTACTTGGGATTCTCTCTCTCCCTCCCTCTGCTCCTCCTCCACTGATGTGAGCTCTGTCTTTCTCTCTCTCAAAATAAATAAATTAACATTAAAAAGAAAAAAAAGAAAATATACACTCTCCAGTCACTGGCCCTCAGAGCCCAATATGATTTAGCAAGGCTTATACCTTCATTTTTGTGTTTTCCACATCTCCTTTAAATGACAAAGTGAGGGACTCACTTTGTAAGTTGTTTGGCAGCACTCATCAAGATTTTGTATCTCTTTACTGCTCTTACTACCTTAGCAATACTATCCTGTTTATTCAGGGGGGTTGCTCTAGAGGTTTCTATTTACTCCAAGGCCCTCTTCTTCTGGAAGTAGTTATTTGTGGGAAATTTCTGAGACCTTTCTGGCCCAAGACTGCACTATTTTCTATTTTACCCTGAAGCCCCTTGTCTCTTCCTCTAGTTCTGTTCTGGTTGGTTCTGTCTTAAGTAGTACTAACCCAGAATCTGGAGTTTATTGATATTCTGTTTTCCACTTTGAAGAGACAGCCATTTGCAAACCAGGAAGTGGACTCTCACCAGAGATTGGGTCTGCCAACACCTTGGTCTTGGACTTCCCAGTCTTCAGCATTATGAGAAATAAATATTTTCCATTTAAACTATCCAATCTAGTATTCTCTTGTATCAGCCCAAATTGATTAAGACAGGTTTTAACAGCAAGTGGTGAGTCTAATAATCTATTTAGCAGCCTTCCTATGCTTGCTGCTGATTTGGTAAGATATTTGAGCTTTTGTTCTTTGAAATTTTTATTAAAAAATAAAGAGCTGAGTTAACATTGCCCTACTGTGTCAAATGACTAGGGACATTGATAAAAAATATTCTCAAAATAAAAAAAAGTGTAATATTGTAATTTTAGGGGCATGTGTAGACATTAGAGTCAGATGGAACACCTGGGCTTCAATCCCAGCTCTAACATTTACTATATGACCTTGGACAAATTAATTAACCTCTCTGAGTTCAATTTACTCATTTATAATAATGACTATCTCCTGTGTTATTAAGATTAATGTGATAACTGATATTACAGTGCATAGTAGCTCTTTTGGGCTTTGTGACAGAGATCTTGCTTGACTTTCTTCACAGATTTTAACCATGGTGACATAGAAGCCACGGACACTGGAGGTATTATTTCAAATGTTTTTTGAATGCCTTTTAGAGCTAAGGTACCATTATAGATGCTGATGATACAGCAGTGAATCAAAATATATGAAAATCTCTGCATAGAGATTATACTTGTAGGACTATATTTATCAGAACTTTTCTTGTTAAACATCCTTAAGTAAAATATATATTTATTGACCCACATAATTAAAAATGCAAAATTAAGACACAACTGGATCCATGCCCTCAAATTATATTATGTTTCTTATTCTTCCATAGTTTAGTTTTTCTCTGTACTAGACTGATATCATTTGTAGGCTAGCTCTCTGCCAGCAGCTTTAAGTTTTAGGGTTCTTATACCTAGTGACATCAGAGGAACATCATAGATGGCCTCTTATGGGTCTCCCCTGGGCCATGTACCTTCTTTGAACCATTTTTTGAGAAATGGAATAGTCTGAATGATTTGTTCTGGCTGTGGTCCACTTCCTGCACCCGGGGTGCAAAAGGAAATACAAGAGTTGGGAGGGGTGTATTTTCACTTCAACCTCATGAAATAAATTTCTAATAGGAAAGCAGAGTTACTTTTGGAGAAACTTTGAGATAGACTGTCAAATGGTTCTAGTTTAGTTTAAATGCTCACGTGTGTGTATCAAAGTTAGAATGGGTTGGTATGGTAATTTATATTAAGACTCTGAAACTCTCCATGCTAACTCTTTGGCAGTTGTCAGTGGAATTCTAGTTATACCTTTCTTCTAAAAGACTATTTTTGAATGTAAGTTCTGCCCACTGTTCCTATACTAGTTGCTACTCCAAGGATGCAGACTTGAGAGAGTAATGTGTTATGAGACCATCTGGACAGTATATGTGACTAAGCCCTATTAAAGTCTCTATATAAACTCTTAACATTCTGGCAGGTGGGTGCAGAGATTTACAAATTTTGTGGCCACTCAAGACAAGACTTATATGTAAGCTCCCTTGCTTGTCAAAACTGCCCCTTGTGAATCTTTATTGCCTTTTTCTTCAGTCTGTCTTTGCCATCCATGGAGGGGGCTAGTTTTGATTTCCACTTAGGGAACTCCTGAGGTTGCAAACCAAAAAGAACCTTGTCTATCTTCTCCATTTCTGTATCCCTAGTACCTAGAACAGTGCCACGGCATGGAAATGCTCAATATTTATTGGCTACATGAATGAATACACAAGTCAAATTATTTGCAAATCACCTATTACTATTATTAAGGATGTTTATTGAAGAGATTAAAAAACTTTAGAACAACACAATCAGTAAAAACCCTCACTAAGTTTAAAAACAAGGAAACCAGTTGTGATGGTTAAATTTTATGCATCAACTTAGCTAGGCTACATGCTCAGTTGTTTGGGCCAACAGTAGATGTCGATATGACATATTTGTAAATGTAAATAGCACTTATAATCAGTTGACTTAAGTAAAGGAGATTATTTTTGATAACATGTGTAGGCCTCATCCAATTAGTCAAAGTCCTTAAGAATGACAACTGAGATTTCCTAATGAAGAAGGAATTGTGCTTCAAGGCAGTAATACAGAAATACTGTCTCAATTTCCAGCCAGCTAGCCTGCCCTACAAATTTGGGACTCAAGACTACAGTATCAACTCTTGCTTGAGTTACCAGCCAGCTGATCTGTTAACAGGTTTCCAGGCTACACAATCTTATGAGCCAGTCTCTTCCTTAAAAATCTCTCTCTCTCTCTCTCTCTCGGTCTCTGTGTATATCATATTGGTTCTGCTTCTCTGGAGAACCCTGATAAAATTGTTTTAACAACTCTTTAACTTCCTGTAATTAAATGAGTTGTGAGTATATACAGTTTTTTTAAAAATTTGTTTCTTTAAATTCTGAGACTTGCAACTCAGTGTCCTCTGCTAATTTGAAGATGTTTGAAAACAGATGGAAAACTTAAACTAAGATGTAACATGGTTAGCTTTGAGGCTAGATGTACCTTGGGTATCTCCACACTATTTTATTTCTCCCTTTATTAATTTTCTTGATCTATATTTTTACCAGCTTGTTACAACAGAGACAGAAGGTATTCTTTGATACAAATATAAACCAGCTTTAGAGCATGGGAGAAGGTAAAGCTATAGAGGTGGAGGAGTCGTGCTTTGCTAGGACTTTCTTGGGTTTGTTCTGTGTTTAACACTCAGATAGATCCCAGAATCATCATCAAAATGGCAGAATTTTAAGACAGATGTGGGAGAAAATTGGAATATAGCAAAGTCCTAAAATTATTCTTTCAACACAGTTTTCTTAGGTGAAACAGGGAATCCAAAAATCAGTAAGATTTTCATTCTTTTTTAAAAATGTTTTATTTATTTTTGAGAGAGAGAGAGAGAGAGAGAGAGAGGGAGAGAGAGAACAAACAGGGGAGGGACAGAGAGAGAGGGAGACACAGAATATGAAGCAGGCTCCAGTCTCTGAGCTGTCAGCACAGAGCCCAACACGGGGCTCAAGCTCATGAACCATGAGATCATGACCTGAGCCAAAGTCAGATGCTTACCTGACTGAGCCACCCAGGTGCCCCCAAATAGTAAGATTTTCTAAAAGAGAAATAAATTTTAAGGTTTTAAATCTAGAGATTGTAGGGGACTTTGAACATTTATCTAATGTCTTTCTTTACCTCTAAGGAGGTTGTATGTTTTTAAACCACATTTTAAAGCCAGCTCACAAGGAATAAGAGTCTGCAATTCTCCTTACCTATCAATTTTAGTATTAAGTAATTACTACTTTCAAAAAAACTTCTTTTTATCTAACATAAATTTTCTCCTTGTTCTGGTCCAAATTGAAGTTAGGGAGAAACTGGTGATTATTCCCTGTGTAAGAGCCCTTCATGTATTTATAGATTGTTATTAAATTGTCTCAAATCAACCTTTAATCTTTATGCTGAATAATATCCATTCTCTTGACCTCCTTTAATATATATCTTTCCAGACTCTTCAATCACCATTTGTAGCTTCTGTTAAACCAGCTCTCTACGCCTCTCTCCTTCTCTCCTTCTCTCTCTCTCTCTCTCTCTCTCTCTCTCTCTCTCTCCTTACTTGTAGATCACAGAGCCAGGGAAGATATTTTTGGAAGAGTAGGAGTTTGATGAAAGGATTTATGTATGTGTGCAGCTTTCTTTATACAATAGATATTTTAAAACACGTTTTTGCAAATTAAATATTTTAATCCTCATAGCAAGTTTACCTTTTTAAGGTTACAGAGACTCTTTCTGAAAATGAATCCTTTTGTTAGGTAAATGTATAAAGATGGATGATTTTTTAAATTCCTATTTTTATATCTACATAGAGCTTTCTTAAAGTAGAGGCCATGTCTATTATTATTACATTCTTGTCTTTTTGTTCCAGAGGAATTCTGTAACCAATTTCTGCTTGTGAGTAATTATATTTCAAATCTACTTTTGAGTGCTACATTTGCACAATCACTTCAACATTTATTTGGCTCCTATGTTAAAGTTATTCGTAAAAAATAAATCATACTCTATTCTTAAAGAGATTGCAGTTTAGAGGGAATGATAGAATGCATGTAAATAATTAAAATATAAATTTGGAAGAATATAAGTATTATAAATTTAGGCCCCCCTCCCCTTAAAAAAAAAGGAAAAGATTATCTGGAAACAAGGCAGATTTTTGAAAGAGGTTGCATCTGAAGAAGATCTTGAAGATGGTGTAGCTTTGGTATTGGTAGAAATAAGGAAGGATGATTATCAGCAGAAAGAATACCTGAGAAGGACAGTGGGAATGGGGAGTGGCCAGTGAAGAATCAATTAAAAGGAAGAAGAAAAGTCTAGAAAGTAAGTTCAGGGATAGAGTGGTTATTGCCTTAATGCTGTATTTAGAAATGTGGATTCAACGGTAAAGGTCTCCATTTTTTTCTTTAATTTAAATATAGTTGACATACAATGTTATATTAGTTTCAAGTGCATAACACAGTGATTTCACAAATCTATGTTATGCTATGCTCACCACAAATGTAGCCACTATCTGTCTCTATTCGAGGCTATGACAATACCATTGATCATATTCTCTATGGTCACCTTTCAGCACCCTGACTTATTCATTCTATAACCAGAAGCCAGTATCTCCACTACCCTTCACCCATTTTGCTAGTCTTCTCAAGCCCCTCCCCTCTGGCAACCATCTGATTCTTCTTTTTGTTGTTTTGTTTTTTAGATTCCATGTATAAATGAAATCATAATGGTATTTGTTTTTCTCTGTCTGACTTATTTCAGTTAGCATAATACCTTCTAGTTACATCTGTGTTGTTGAAAATGGCAGGATTTTTTTTATGGCCGAGTAATCATCCATTGTATGTATATACCACATTTTATTTATCTGTTTATTTATCAGTTGATAGTTAGGTTGCTTCTATATCTTGGCTGTTGTAAATAATGCTGCAATAAACATAGAGGTGCATGTATCTTTTTGAATTAGTGTTTTTTTCCCCTTTAGGCAAATTCCCAGTAGTGGAATTATTGGATAATATGGTATTGCTGTTTTTAATTTTTTGAGGAAAACTCCATAGTGATTTCCATAGTGGCTGCACCAATTTATATTGCCACTAACAGTACACGAGGGTTCCTTTTTTCTCCATATCCTTGTCAACACTTGTTATTTCTTGTCTTTTTGATTCTAGCCATTATGACAGGAATAAGGTGATAACTCATTATGCTTTTTTCCTAAGTTTAAAAAAAAGTTTCGTATTTTATTTTGAGAGAAAGTGTGTGCTTGCATACACATGAATGGGGGGAGGGGCAGAGAGAGGGAGAGAGAGAATCCCAAGCATGCTCCATACTGTTAGCACAGAGCCCTATATGGGGCTTGATCCCATGAACCGTGAGGTCATGACCTGAGCTGAAATCAAGAGTTGAACACTTAACCAACTGAGCCACCCAGGTAACCCTTTCTTCTTCTAAGTTTTTATTTAAATTTTAGTTAGTTAACATATAGTGTAATATTGGTTTCAGGATTAGAATTTAGTGATTCATCCCTTACATACAATACCCAGTGCTCATCAAAACAAGTGCCCTCCTTAATACCCATCACCCATTTAGCCCATTCCCCACCTCCCTCCCCTCTAGTAACCCTCAGTTTGCTCTTTATAGCTGAGTGTCTTAAGGTCTGCCTCCCTCTCTTTTTTCCCCTTTCCCTATGTTTATCTATTTTGCCTCTTAAATTCCACATATGAATGAAATCATATGGCATTTGTCTTTCTCAGATTGACTTATTTTGCCTAGCATAATTCACTCTAGTTTCATTCACGTCATTGCAAATGGCAACATTTCATTCTGTCACTGAATAATATTGCATTACACACACACACACACACACACACACACACACACTATTTGTGTGTGTGTGTGTGTGTGTGTGTGTGTGTGTGTGTATACCACATTGTCTTTATCCATTCTTCAGTTGATGGACATTTGGTCTCTTTCCATAATTAGGCTATTGTTGATAATGCTGCTGTAAACTTTGGGGTGCATGCGCCCCTTGAAATCAGTATTTTTGTATCCTTTAGGTAAATACGTAGTAGTGCAATATCTGGATTGTATGGAAGGGTAGTTCTATTTTTAACTTTTTAAAAGAACCTCCATACTGTTTTTCTAGAGTGGCTGTACCAGTTTCCATTCTCATCAATTCTCCTCATCCTTGCTAACATCACTTGTTTCCTGTGTTGTTAATTTTAGCCATTCTGACAGGTGTGAAGTGATATCTCATTGTGGTTTTGAATTGTATTTCCCTGATGATAAATGATGTTGACCATCACTTATCTTTTCATGTGTTTCTTTGCCATCTGGATGTCTTCTTTGGAAAAGGTGTGCTCAGGTCCTCTTCCCAGTTTTAAATTGCTATTATTATTATTATTATTATTAACTATTTGGTGTTGAGTTGTATAGATTTATTTTTTATATATTTTGGATATTAACCACTTATGGGACATATCATTGGAAAATATTTTTCCATTAAGTGTGTTGTCTTTTTGTTTTATTGGTGATTTCCTTTCCTGTGCAAAAGCTTTTTATTTTGATGTAGTCCTAGTAGTTTATTTCTGTTTTTGTTTTCCTTGCCTGAAGAGACATATGTAGAAAAAAAAATGTTGCTAAGACTGATGTCAAAGAAATGACTGCCTAGGTTTTCTTCTAGGAATTTTATAGTCTTAGGTCTCACGGTTAGGTCTTTAATCCATTTTAACTTTATTTTTGTGTATGGCATAAGGAAGTTGTCCAGTTTCATTCTTTTGCATGTACCTGTCCAGTTTTCCCAGTACCATTTATTGAAAGACTATCTTTTCCCCATTGTATATTCTTGCTTCCTTTGTTAGAGATTAGTTGATGTCAGGGTTTTCTTTAAAGAAGATTTTAGTTAACATTATTATCATTATTTTTGATTACCCAGAATCTGATCACTCTTGCTATTTTGGGGGCATTCCCTATTACGAGGTTTTAGTTGGAGGCTGAGTACTGTTTTCCACTGTTGAAGGCAGACATTTATCTTCCCCATTTGAAGTTGGAGGCACATAGCCTTGACTCAGCCAATTAGGAAGTCCTATGCAGTTCTTTAACTTGAGGGGTCAGCACAATGATGTAGTGACATACAACAACCTATCATGTTACCAATGTATCTAGCTGGGTGGTGGAGAACGCTCAGTGGCCATGGCACCAGCAGCTGTGTCCTCTTCCTACTCTTTTTGTAGGATGATTTTGACTATGTGTCCCACCTTCTTACCTTCTTTTATTTTTTCCAATTTCTTAAACTTGGTTCAGTCATCTTCAGACTGATTCTGAGAACTTCTTGATAGTCTGCAGGTAATACTTGTTCTGCTTAAGTTAGACCAAGTCAGTTTTGGTGGCTTAAAATCTAGACCCATGACTAAAACAAGTATTAATTGAGAGTCTGCACAGAATGGAGTGGAGTGGGTAGAGACAAGATGACAGAATAGGTAGTAGACATCTGCCATTATCTAGGTAAGAAGTAATATCAATTGAATAAGGACAGTGGAGGTCAGAATGGAGAGGCTGCATATAATGGATATACTATTTGATACGGGATTTGGATATGAGGTTGAGCATCTTGCATTATATTTCACTATTTCAATACCAGGCTTGAGTATTCCTGATCTGTCTTGTTAACTGACCATCTTTTCTTTCTTTTCCTGCAGGACTTGTACTTTCTTTCTGAAGCTCTGAGGTGAAGAGGATGCCTTTTTCAAATGAAAGAGGACTTTTATTTTCAATAAAGGTTGATATATCAGGGCATTGCAGCTAATTGGCATAAAAATGTAGAGTTGGGGAATGAAAATTAATAATAAAGCTTAAGGTGAAGTGATTGACTAAACAGTAATATTAATAACTGAAATGGATACAATGGAGGAACTAGTGGAGGGAAGATGAATGGTTATTACACATTATTCATCTAGTTTTGTTCCTACTTCTAGTTCATTACAGGGTGCCAGCTCTCTGTCTTCTTTTCTCTATTCATCCCTCCTTCCTCTCTCCCTTCTCTTTGTGGAGTATTAATAAATTTCCATTATAAAAAAAAATATCAAGCAGTCTAGAGCATGTAGAACTCAGATGTTGGGTGGGGTTTCCTGGGTCATGAAGAGCTGAATACAATGATTTAAACTCTAACTTATGCAATAGTTTCACAACTTTCAATAAGATTTCTGTGGATGACTGGAGCCTTCTTATTGTATTATTTTTAATATTGTCACCTTTGTGTCTAGGTCTTTCTTTACATATGACTGTTCAATGTTGTATTCCCTAGAGGTTACATCAGCAACCCCCCCCCCTTCTTTTGTTTTTCTCTTTCTTTCTTTCTTTCTTTCTTTCTTTCTTTCTCTTTCTTTCTTTCTTTCTTTCTTTCTTCCCTCCCTCCCTCCCTCCCTCCCTCCCTTTCTCTCTTTCTACAATAACTTTACCCACATGCTGTCTCAGAGTTTGGGTGAGTTTTATGTCACCAGGAAGAATCTCTTTGAGTAATGCTGCAAACATCTCAAAATCTCATTTTAGAGAGTCTTCTCTAAATTATTTCTTCCTGGACACTTTACCCCTTATGTGTGGTCACCCTCCTCTGTCTTTCATTTTCCTTGGGTCCTTTCTTCTTATCCTTTATTCTTTCTTGTTTGTTTTGCCACCCCCACCTCTTCTGGAATATTACTTTCTTGGGTCATGCACGTGTTATTACCTCATTCTCTGAAACCTTGATATAAACCAACATCTGTCTTCTGGGTTTATTACTTAAGGGCTTATCAGATTATTTTTTCTTTTCTTTTTTTAAATTTTATTTATTTTTGAGAGATATAGAGTGAGTGGGGGAAGAGCAGAGAGAGAAGACAAAGGATTCAAAGTGGTCTCTGTGCTGACAGCAGACTGCCTGAGGTGGAGCTTGAACCCATGAAATATGAGATCATGACCTAAGCCAAAGTCAGACGTTTAACTGAATGAATGAACCACCCAGGAGCTCCAGATTGGTTTTTTTTCCCTAAAAATAATTGTTTTCTCTGTAAAACAAATCCTGTTGGCAGGATTGCTCTACCTGCTTTTCTCTCTTCATCTTCTGAGACTCCTAGGATATGAATGTTATTCCTGTTTCATAAGTTGCTGTGCTTGCTAAGTCTTGTATCGTCATCTTTGGCCTTTGTATCCTTCTTCTTTTTAGCTTCATTATTTTCCATAATTTTATCTTCTATATCACTGATTCCCTGCTCTGCTTCATTCGTCCTCACAGTCATGGCATCCACTCAAGACTGCATCTTGGTTATAGCATTTTTAATTTGACCTGACTAGATTTTAGTTTTTTTTTATCTCTGTAGAAAAGGATTCTATGGTGTCTTCTATGGTTTTTTCAACCCCATCTAGTTTTCTTATAATCGTGGTTTTAAATTCTAGTTCAGACATCTTATTTATATTGTGTTGATTCAATCCCTGGATTTGAGTTCTGCCTATTTTTTCTTTCGGGGCGAATTTCTCCATCTCATCTTTTTTTCCAGAAAAGAAAAGAGAAAAGAAGAGGAAAGAAAAGAAAAGAAGAAAACAAAAAACACAACAAACAAAAAAACAAAGAAACAAACAAAAAACAAAAAACTGCATCCTGAGTATGTTTTGGTCTGCTTGTTACAAGAATCTAGATCCAAAAATAAAATTTAACTTAATTAAAAAACAATAAAATAAAAAATAAAAGAATATGTAAATATTAAAAATGTATATATAAAATAATAGGAAAAAGTAAAAAAAATTAAAAAATAAGAAAATAAATGAAAAAAATAAAATAAAGAATAAAAGTAAAACAGAAGTTAGATCCTATTTCCCCTAGAGCTGCAGCTTTTCAGCATTATTCTATAGACTTGATGGAAGAGAGTTGTTTCTCCTGGTCTTCTGGGGGCGACACTTGCTGCCCTCATTCTCAGGCTGACTTGTTTCTGTGGAAATGCACCTCCAAACTGCAAGGGAGCAGGGCTTGGTGTAAGTGGTTCTGGTCTCCACTAGGTGACACTGTTTTGCTCCCTCAAGTCTTTCAGCTCTAAAGGAAGGAATGAACATGGCCCCACCCCTCTTGTAACCCTGGTTTGCAGCAGAACCCTACATTCACGCCGCTGGTGTCTAAGCTTTTATTATCATAGGCGTGTGACTGAGTTTCAAAACTCCAAATTTTAGGGATTCCTGGAGTGCATAGCCACACGGCTCCTCTGGCAGACCATCTCCTCACACTTTTGCTGGCTCATGGGAAAAAAAACAGTGGCAGGACTGCACAGCTCTTCAGCGTTTCTGTCAGAGCAGAAAGGCAGCACCCCTGCTTGCAGCCCTCAACTGGAGCAAATTCCCTCTCTTACGTCTGGAAACAGCACTGAACATGGCACAACCCATCTTTCTTGCAACCCAGGGGATTCTTGGACCACTGTGTCACTCCTGGTATTCTACCCTGCTTCACCACTTGAGCACCTTTAAGCCAGGCACTTCCCCCACAGGTAGCATAGTGCTAAAAGTTCAGATTTTGTGCTCCACGGCTTATACTGCTTTGCTGTAGCCTTGGTAAGCAGGCTTCCTCCCTGCAGCCAGACCCAGAGCAATTTCTCTCCTGATAAACTCTCTGTACCTCCTGCGTTCTAAACTGTGATCCATTTTCTACATGTGACCTTGAAGTTTTTGTTCATTCAGACCTCCGGTTGATTTCTTTGATGTTCACAGTGATTTGATAACTATATGTTCAAGGGATGAGACAAGCTTAGGGTCTCCCTGCTCTTCTGCCATAACTCCTTCCTCCTGCAAAACTATTAACACTAAAAGGAGTCTGGCAAGATAACCAGAAAGAAAATCAACCTCCCTATAGGCCATTGCTCTTCTGGTCCTTCTGGTCAATAAGCAGTTGGTACTAGACAAGAGCAACTAAATACTTAAGATACTTAGAAAAACAATTAATAGAGGTGCAAATGTGGCTCAGTTGCTTGAGCCTCTGACTATTGATTTTGGCTTAGGTCATGATCCCAGGGTTGTGGGATTGAGCCCCACCTGGAGCTGAGGGTAGAGTCTGCCTGAGATTCTCTTGCTCTCTCCCCCACTAGTGCTCTCTTTTTCTCTCAAGAAGAAAAAAGCATCTAACAGAAAATATTCAAATCTTACATGAAGAAAACCATAAAAGTGTTAACATTCCCTTAAAATTCTGATCAGTGGAAAGGTGTAATATTAGAATGATGTAATATAGTAAATATGTATATAAAATAAAACACTGATTAAATATCCTAGGGCCTATTTGTCTATTTGAATCCAAAAGAACTATATATTCATACATGTCATTTATATATGTTATATCTGTTTGTTTTTACTTATTCAACTTTTTATTATAAAAATGTTCAAATACACAGAGTAGATGTGTATATATACATATTTTAAATAAACAACCATAAACTTAATAAAAACTTAACAATTAATACTAATCATATGCATTTATTTACTTGCTGAAGTATATTCTAATAAGGACTTAAAACAATCCTGTATAATTTAGGATAAATTTCTAAAACATAAGAACATTTTCCTACATGGCCACAATAAAGGTAGAATGTTTAACAAAATTAATAATAGTGCTATATGAATACCTAATCATATTCAAATGTCCTCAGTTGTCCTAAAAATTATCTTTCTTGCTCATTTGTTCAGATAAGGATCATAGCAGGATCTACATGTGGCATTTGGTTGTTGTATCTTTTGTCTCTTTTAATATAGGGTGGGACTCATTCTAACACTCCTCCCATACACACACACATACACACACACACACATGCACACAATTTTCTTTTTTTGTTATTGACTTGTTGAAAAGACCAAGACAATTGTGTCAGCTGTCCTATGTTATGAACGATGCTTGGAATTTTATTGGTTTTCATCATCTTGTTTAGAATCTTTCTCTTTTCTGTGCCCTGTATTTCCTAAAAAATAAAAGTTAGATGTAAAGGCTTTCTTAGGCATAGGTTTAAGTTTTTTTGGCAGAAGTGCTTAATAGGTGATGTTGGTTTTACTTATATCACATTTAGAGATATAAAACATTAGGTTGTCCACTGCTGATGTAGCTATGGTTGATTATTAGACTTGAGTGGTAAGAGTCTGATTGCTCCTCTGTCAAGTTAGAGTTTTTTTGCTTACAATCATAAAGTAATCCATAGACTGGTACTTTGTCACCATGTAAATATTGGGGTCCCCAGCACCTCTCCCTAATGATTTAGCATGCACTGATAAGCTTTTCCTGAATAAATTATTTCAGTATAAATTGCAAAAAGAAGTTATTTATTTTTTAATTCTATTACTTAATCCATATTGATTAGTTTCCATTAGAAAGAAATCCCTTTATAACAGAGACAATTTGGGTATCCTGAAATTCATTTCTAATTAGAATGGGACAATAAATACTTAATTCTTTCTTCTTGATTAACAATGTAATGTGTATCTTAAGGAGTTAGTGTGATAGTCATCTCCCCCGATAACAAATAAGGCTTTTATTTTATTTTCTCTTTTCTGAAATCCTTATGAAGTGTATCCATGTGTTTCAATCTATTATAGCCATTTTTCTTTCATTGGGAAAATTGCTTCATCTTTGGAGTCCTTGGTTCCTCTGCTATTTTGACAAAACTCAGTAGATCCTTAAAAACTTCCTTGGTTTATGGCACAACAAGCTCTCTTTGGCTAAACCTTTATATGACCTGGTTCACACCTGGAAATTGCCATAGTCCCAAGGAACCTTGTTATTTAGAGGCCAAAATCAGAGTACTAAATAGGCTCATTGTCAGAGGCAGCATTTTTTCCCTTACATGTAGAGATTTAGGAAATATAATTTGTTATTAGAAAAAAAAATGACTGCATATGGTTATTTCCAACACATTGAACATTACAGGCTTTTCCTTTAGATTATTTTCTTTTATAATGATTTCTTTTTGCCTACATAAAAAACGAAATAATACTATTAAATAAATAAAATTAGTATATTGAGTGCAAAACACTAGTTTCTTAATCCTTAGAATGTATTACTTCAAGGCACCAGAACTGAAATAAAATGATATCCACACAAAATTATTAAATATAGACCAAAGAAAGAAAATAAGGATTTCAGAAAAATTTTTGGAAGGCATTTCAAATCAGTGGTGTCTTATATTGTTTGGGATGTTATAACAGAATACCATAAATAGGATAGCTTATAAATGACAGAAATTTCTCATAGTTCTAGAGGTTAGAAGTCCAAAATTGAGGTGCCAGCAGATTCATTGTCTGGTGAGGGCCTCCCTCCTGGTTCAGAGAAGGCCATCTTTTCACTATAATAACACACAGGAAGTGAGCAAGGGAGCTCTTTAGGGTCTCTAATAAAGGTCTCTTTAAAAGGGCACTAATCCCATTCATGAGGGTCTACCCTCATGACCTAATTATGTCCCAGAGGCCTCACTTCCTAATATCATCATATTGGGTGTTAAGCTCTCAGCCTATGAATTTAGGGGAACACAAACTTCAGTCTGTGGCAAGTGATAACTATATCAACATTCAATAAATGATGTGCATGTATCCAGCCACACACTTGGAAACAAATATGTTAGATTCCTCTGTCATAATATGTGTAAAAGTAAATTTAACTTGGATTCAAAAGTTAAATGCAAAGAGCAAAAGTATATTACAATAAATACATTTTTTTAACTTTCAGTCTTAAAGAAAGGAATGCCCTCCTCAAGAATATAAAAAAACCCAGATTCAAAAAAGGTAAAGATTAAAGACTACTTGCAACAAAAGTATAAGAAATGGGACACTATGAGAAAATATTTTCAAATGCACTATGCCATTATACAACAAAGAAGAACTATCAATTATTTTTTTTAATGTTTATTTTTGAGAGAGAGAGAGAGAACAAGTGGAGAGGGGCAGAGAGAGAGAGGGACAGAAGATTTGAAGTGGGTCTGTTCTAATATCAGTGAGCCTGATACAGGGTTCAAACTCACAAACCGTGAGATCATGACCTGAACTGAAGTTCCTATAAATTAATTTTTAAAAAACAAAACTTTAATTAAAAAAAGAAAGATGTGAGCATGTAATTTACAAAAATAGAAATACCAATAAACATCTGAAAAGGTGTTCAATCTCACTAATATTTAAGAAAATACAAGTTAAAATAAAAACAAAGTAAGATTTTGGCAAAGATATTGACAAACGTTGATGACTTGAGCCACAGAATTTGGCAGGTACATGGTCTGGAGAAGTGAACTGGGGGAGAGAGAAGCCATAGAGGGTAGGGAGCTGTTTTTGCAGAGAGAGGACAGAGAAAGAGGAGAGAGTGCATAAAAAGCCCTCCCCCCAAAAGTAGCTGGAGAGGAAGAGAAAGAGTGGAAACACCCACAAGGGACTGAAAAAGAAAGGGATAAAGAAAGGAGAGGGTTTCAATACCATTAGGACTTTATAAACAGAGTAGAGCAGAGTGGGAAATTCCACAGCTTAATACTTGGTGGTGCTCTGGTGGGAAGGGTGAACCCCCAGGAGTAAGCAGAGAGATCTGAGGGGCCCACAGGCTACATAGGGAGACACAGTTCCCCTGCTGGGAGCACCTTAGGTAGAGGCCATATGACGTCCCCATAGGCAAAGGTCCCAGCGGAGGCCAGAGACAACATTTGTTGGTATTGGAACAAAGACTCCAGGGTGCAGTGAAACCAGGCCCTGGCTGTGTATTGTGTTTTGTCACAATCTGAACCTCTGCAATGGTGCGAATGTATGAACGTTCCCAGGGGCAAGTCGGCACCTGGCCATTGTCTGGTGAGATCCTCCCCTTGAGGGTCAGAGCCAGTCCAAGCTGCAATGCTCTCAGAAGTGAGGGGTTTGGAAGCACAGCCCCATATGAGATATAATTCAGGAGGGAGGTGCTGCCTGGCAGGCTGATGGATTGGACATGGACAGTATAGAATCAGGGAGTGGATGGAAGATGGAGACAAAGGAGGGGTGCTTGATTGCTGGTCAGTGAGAGTGTAGAGTTCCAGTGCCAGAGACTGGGAAGCTGGATGAGGCCATTTTCACTTTTCCCATGCATGTGCACACATGCATACGCATGCCACACGGATCCACCCCAGTAAGCTAAGCAGTGCCACCTAGTGGAGAACAGAGCCATTACATCAAGCCCCGTCCAACTGCACCAACCAAGCTCAGGCCCTAGAAGACCACTGCAAGTCTCTTCGCCTGCTTAGTGTATGGATTATAAAGTGCTTCATAGTTAGACTTCTAGGGGAAACTGGATGTAGTTACATTCGGATTTCAGTCTGTTCACTGATCCATCTATTTGTTTTTTGTTTTGTTTTGTTTTTCTTTTCTTTTTTTAACTTGGATAGAGAAAGAGAAAATTTTATTTTTATTTTATGTTTTTTTATTACCTTTAAATTTTTTACTATTTTAATTTTTTAAATTTTTTGTAAAGTTTTTAAATTCTATTTCACTTTCTTCATTTCATTTTATGCCATTTTTTGTATACGAAATTTTAAACATTTTCTTACCTTTTCTCTTTTTTTTCTTTCCCTTTTTTCTCTATTCTCTTGAGCTTCTTTCAAAAACTAGACCAAAACACACCAGGATCTAGCTTCCTTTATTTGTTTTTGTGTTGTTTTAAAATATTTTAATTTAATTTTTTTATTTTATTAATTTTTTTCCCTCCAAAATGACAAAATAAAGAATTCACCCAAAAGAAAGAACAGAAAGAAATGACAGCCAAAGACTTAATCAACACAGATATAAGCAAGACGTCTGAACTAGAATTTAGAATCACGATTATAAGAATACTAGTTGGGGTTAAAAAACCATAGAATTACTTTCTGTGGAGATAAAAGAAATAAAACCTAGTCATGACGAAATTAAAAATGCTATAACTGAGATGCAAACTTGAATGGATGCCACAGTGGCAAGGATAGATGAAGCAGAGCAGCGAATCAGCGATGTAGTAGACAAAATTATGGAGAATAATGAAGCAGGAAAAAAAAAGAGGGAAACTAAGGCAAAAGAGCATGATACAAGAATTAGAGAAGAGTGACTCATTAAAAAGGAATGACATCTGAATCATAGGAGTCCCAGAAAATGGAGAGAAAAAGGGGTGGAAGGTTTATGTGAGTCTATTAGTGGAAAACTTTCCTAATCTGGGGAAGGACACAGACATCAAAATCCAAGAAGCACAGAGAACTCCCATTAGATTCAACAAAAATCAACCATCAACAAGGCATATCATCATCAAATTCACAAAATACACAGACAAGAAAAGAATTATGAAAGCAGCAAGAGAAAAAAGTCCTTAACCTATAAGGGAATACAGATCAGGTTCGCAGCAGACCTATCCACAGAAAGTTGGAAGGCCAGAAAGGAGTTTTAAGATATATTCAACGTGCTGAATCACAAAAATATGCAGCCAAGAATTCTTTATCCAGCAAGGCTGTCATTCAAAATATAAGGAGAGATAAAGAGTTTCCCAGAAAAACAAAAACAAAAAGAGTTCATGGCCACTAAAACAGCCCTGCAAGAAATTTTAAGGTGCACTTTCTGAGGGGAGGAAAAAAAACAAAACAATAAGACAAAAGCAACAAAGACTAGAAAGGACCAGAAAGCATCACGAGAAACACCAACTCTACAGACAACACAATGGTACTAAATTCATATCTTTCAATAATCACTATGAATATAAATGGACTGAATGCTCCATTCAAAAGACATGGAGTGTAATATTGGATTTAAAAAAAACAAGATTCATCTGTATGCTGCCCATGAGAGACTCATTTTAAACCTAAAGACACCTGCAGATTGGAAGTGAGGGGATGGAGAACCATCTGTTATGCTAAAGATGCCAAAAGAAAGCCGGAGAGGCCATACTTATATCAGACAAACTAGACTTTATAACAAAGACTGTAACATGAGACGAAGAGAGCATTATATCATAATTAAGAGGTCTGTCCACCAAGAAGATCTAACAATTATAAATATTTATGCCCCCAATGTGGAACTACTCAAATATATAGATTAATCACAAACATATAGAAACTCATTGATAACAATACAATAATAGTAGGGGACTTCAACACTCCACTTGCTGCAATGGACAGATCATCTAAGCAGAAAATCAACAAGGAAACAATGGCTTTGAATGACACAGAGAACTGGATGGACTTAATAGATATATACAGAACATTTCATCCTAAAACAGCAGAATTCACATTCTTCTCGAGTGGATATGGAACATTCTCCAGAAAAGGGCACATACTGGGACACAAATCAGCCCTCAACAAGCACAAAAATATTAAGACATACCATGCCTAATGCTGTGAAACTTGAAATCAACCACAAGAAAAAACTTGGGAAGCCCTCAAGTACATGGAGGTTAAAGAACATCCTACTAAAGAATGAATGGGTTAACCAGGAAGTTAAAGAAGCAATAGAAAAATTACGTGGAAGCCTTTGAAAATGACAACACAATCCAAACCCTTTAGGATATAGTAAAGGTGGTCATAGAGGAAAGTAAATTGTGATTCAAGTCTGTCTTAAGAAGCAAGAAACCTCCCAAATATATAATTTAACTTTAAACCTAAAGAAGCTAGAAAAGGAACAGCAAATAAAGCCCAAAGCCATCAGAAGGAGAGAAATAATAAAGATTAGAGTAGAAATAATTGATGTAGAAACAAACAAACAAAAAAAACCCACAGTAGCATAAATCAACAAAACTAAGAGCTGGTTCTTTGAAAGAATGAACAAAATTGATAACCCCTAGCCAGACTTAAAGAGAAAAGACCCAAATTGATAAAATCATGAATGAAAGAGTAGAGATCACAACCAACACCACAGAAATACAAATAAGTAAAAGAGAATACTATGAAATATTATATGCTAGCAAACTGGACAATCTGGAAGAAATGGACAAATACCTAGAAACATATAAACTACCAAAGATGAAATAGAAAAAACTAGATTTGAACAGACCCATAATCAGAAAAAAATTGAATCAGTAAATTGAATCAGTAATTAAAAATATCCCAACAAAGAAGAGTCCAGGGCCAGATGACTTCCCAGGGGAACTCTACCAGACATTTAAAGAAGAGTTAATTACTATTTTCCTTAAATGGGTCCAAGAAATAGAAATGGAAGGAAAACTCCTATACTCATTCTATGAAGCCAGCATTATGTTGATTCCAAAACCAGACAAAGACCCCACTAAAAAGAATTACAGACCAATATCCCTGATGAACATGGATGCAAAAATTCTCAACAAAATACTAGCAAACTGAATTCAATAGTACATTAAAAGAATTATTCACCTTGATCAAGTGGGATTTATTCCTGGGCTGCAGGGCTAGTTCAATATTCGCAAATCAATCAACGTGATACACCACGTTAATAAAAGAAAGAATAAGAACCACATGATCCTCTCAATAGATGCAGAAAAAGCATTTGACAAAATACAGCACCCTTTCTTAATAAAAACCCTCAACAAAGTAGGGGTAGATGGAACATACCTCAACATCATAAAGGCCATATACAAAAGGCCCACAGCTAATATCATCCTCGATGGGGAAAAACTGAGAGCCTTTCCCCTGTGGTCAGGAAGAAGACAAGGATGCTCACTCTCACCATTACTTTTTAAATTAGTACTGGAACTCTTAGTCTCATCAGTCAGACAACAAACAGAAATAAAGGGCATACAAATTAAATTAGGCCTTATTTCTCTACTGGACTAACTTCTAACTCTTTATCATCTGTAAAATAACAGATGAATGGTGAAAGACCCAGAAGACTATATGCAATCTTTCTTTTTTTGTTCCTTTTCTGTATTCTTGAAAATGTTTAAGATATCATTTAATGCTAATTTAATATTTGGGTTAGTCTGCTTTTCACAGATTTTAGCCAAAGAGAATATTTTTTGGTATTTCTATTTCAATAATTATGATGTAATGTTTGTAATGACTATTTCACAGGGATGATGTGGGACCCAATTATAAAATGCTTTAACAATTCCCAAAGGAGGACATCAGAATTATCATTTTTTCTTACTGATATTGTTTTCTCAATGCCAATAAATGTATTTTATCATGTTAAAAAAAGAATAGCAAATATAGGACATTTTCTCTCTTCCTTCAGCTATTTATTAGTTTCTTCTGGTGGAAATATATTAAACTACATTTTTTGGTAGATTTTTACAACTTTTTCTTTATACATGTGTATATATATATATATATATGTATATGTGCACACACACATAGAGAGAGAGAAGAATTAAAAATATAAACAATTAAGTATATACATATCAGGTGTTTGTAAGATAATTTGAAAAATTGTAGTTTCTTTAATATATACATTTTCAGGTTTTGGTATTAGATGCACTTATTTTTAAAACTTCCTGAGAGATGGATATTCAGAAATTTTTCAATTCAGTGTAGAAAGCCATAAATATACCAGCTTTGAGTATAATTCTAAAATATTTGGGCTTCATAAAAGTTACATTTTATTTTCCTAGGGCACAGATATTTTAAAGTTAAATTTTTCTTTTTCATTAGCAATTTCCAAAAATAAATCACAGTAAACCACCCACTGTTAGAACAAGGTCATCTGGATTAATCAGATTTAAATGGGAGGCAGAGCTGAAGAACATTTTGTGAATTGTGAAGAGGTTTTGTAATCAAGACATAAACACTAAATTCTATAGAACTTCTTAAGAACACAAAAAATCATTATTTTGATTTCCTCCTTTCCAATATTCTCATCAAGATGCAAATACATGGTACTTAGTATTTCCTAATTATAACTTATTAATCAAATATTAAAAAACAACTGCATTTTAGGAATTTGCAGGTAGGCATTAGTCTTGGTTTTGCAATGCAAAGAATAAAAGGGGACCACTTATGAATAGGAGGAGGAGCTCAGGTTTGCTTCCACATGTCCCAGGAAGAAAAGCTTCCTGGTGAAGAAGGCAGTAAAAAGAAATGTTGGCCCATGAACAGTTAGAGCAGGGTGTTAAGAGTGCACTTTTCATCTACGTGGAAATTGAGGGTAGACATGTGCTATTTGTTTGTCTATAGGAACAAAGAAGTTGTTTCATAAAGCAGTGCTTGTCAAAGATTTCTTTTCCACCAAAATGTCCCTCAGAGGAAGAGATTGAACTGAGTCTGTAACTGTAGCCCAAAGCTCTCCAGGAATAGGAAAATTTATTTAAAATTTAGCTTATTATTTAAAATATTCACTTGAATGCTGTATTCAACTGTTTCGTGTATCCACGTCTATATTCTACTTAAAAAGTTTTAACTTGTTTGCTTTTTTTGCTTCCAGGTAAAACTGATATTCTGAAAAGATATGAATTTGTCCTGTAGCTTTGAGAAGCCGCCCTGGAATATCAGTCCATAGGGGGTGTGCATTTTCCAGTTTGTGATGCCACTGCTCTCATTGCCCCAAAGAGCAGTAACCAACATTGATTGTATATTCAGTATGTCCCAGATGCTGTTCTAAGCCCCTTAAATATATTAATTTATCCCACCCTAGCAGTGATGGATAGGGTTCTTAAATTTTAATTTAGGTTGGGGGTATTGAGAATTGCTGTTACATAATGGAAGTTTGCACAAATAAACAGTAATGATGAGATATCTTGATGACTTTGGTAACTTTTTGCATTTTTTCAATTCTTGCCTTGGCCTACCCTAAAAAAGAGAGTTTGTATTGTTTAAAGAAATTCAAATTGCTCAATACTGGTAACAATTCTGGAATAGATATATGTATAAATTAAATTTTATATGTAACTTTTTGGCTAAGATTTCTTCTCAATTTTATATCTTTTGATCTTTGCTAAACATTTGGTTTCTGTTACTTATATATAAAATAGTTGATTAGGTATAAATTTAGTGACTAACTACTGACATTTGGTGAATTTTTGCTTCTGAATTGCTTTGTCTTGATGCTATTTTATCTTTATTGTTTAGTTTGGGTCAAATGGATTGGATGGGGGAAAGTTGGAGAGATGTTAAACTCAATGTAATTGAAATGATGTTCAATAACCGAGTTTTCCCCATAGCAAGAATTGTTGATCTAATGGATACAAATGATTTAACCAAATGAATTGTACAGTACAAGGCAACAACTTTGCTACATAAAACCACTAACTTGTTTCCGTACTGCAGGCTTACTTCAGTTTGCACATAGCTCTTTGTTTGGGGTCAACGGCTATGTATGCCCTGATAGTAGAAAAATAGCTTTCTTTCTAATTGAGCTTTTTAAAAGCATCCTCAAGAGATAGTAAATGAGTGGGTAGTTTGATTAAGGAGTTTTACATATGGATATCTGTTTTGTAAGATTGGTTAATATAGCAGAAAATCTCAGCTGAGATTTTAGATTACAGCAGAGGTAGTATGCCAAAGAAAGAAATTGTAAACTAAAGAAGACTTCCACTGTCTTAAAGTCATTAAAATGCATCATATTCCTTCATTTTGATTTAAATACTTAAAAGCAATAATTTTTTATGCCTCTGATATTCAGAAACCTCCTTAGAAGTCCCTAAAAATGTGGTACTGGTATTTGTGGGAAATTTTGTACTGAAGCAGAGTCCAATATTAGGGTGGGTCATGCTATATTTGGTTGTTTTCCCTTGATTTTAACAGATATCTTGTAATGATAAATTTTGAAAGGACACTCAAGGCATGGAGGTATTAAATAAGAATTTGGTGTTGAGAATTCAGTAGTAGAATCTGGCACATGGTATGTGATCAACAAATTTACCAAGTTCTAGGTGCCGTTTGAAGCAATGGAGGTTCTGTGGTGAACAAACAGGCACAATTTACTGACCTCCTGAAGCTTATATTCTGGTGGAGAGAGACAGGTGATAAACCACAAAGTAAAACATATTCTATATCAAATAGTATAAGTATGATGGAGCAAATGAACCAGGAAGGAGGATTTAAAAGTTCCGGCGTAATTGAGTGTGAAATTTTGAATAGAGAATTTAGAAATGTCCTCTGAGAAGTTTCAATTTTAGCAAAGACCTGAAGCAGGTGAGTGATCCTTGCAAATAGCTGTAGGGAGGCATTTCAGGCATGAGGAATGGCAAGTAAAAATGTCCTGAGGCAGGAGCCTGTGCAGCATTTTCCAGGAATAATCAGGCAACTCTGTGGAAGGTCTGCGTGATTGGAGGGACCAGTAGCAGGGGATGAGATCAGAGGGATAATAAGTGGGGATTTTTATTCCATGTAGAGATTATAGGCTGTGTGAGACTTTTGCTTTTGTTTGGAGTGAAATAGGAGGCCACTGGAGGGTTCTGAGCAGAAGAATAAATATTCTGACTTATATTTTTATGGAACCACTCCAACTTCTGTGTTGAAAAACACTATGGCTTCTGTATTTTCTTCTCCCCTCTGAAGGAAAGGGGTTCAGATAGATCAGATGAGAGATAATGGTGTCACAGACTATCATGGACAGAAATGTAGGATTTGGGATGTATTTTTCAAGACAGTGCTAGAAAGATTTACTCATGGATTAGATGTGAGATGTGGGGGAAAGAGTCAAGAGTGAACTGGGTTAAGTCACTGAATGTTTGAAGCAGCCACGTATCAAGATGAGAAGATTGTAGGAGAAGATTTGGGGAGGAACACAATATATGAGCAAGTTCTGATGGTCCTGTAGGAATTCACCAGGAGAGAACAAGGGTGTGGAACCAAAGATATGTAACAGCAATGAACCTTGAAAATACTTTATTTGGGAAGTGGTGAGACATTCTGTACGGTGTAAGCAGCACACATTAGGGGCTGGCAGACTATGGCTTGCCAGCCAAATCTAGCACACTACCTATTTTTGTCTGGCCCATTAGCTGTGCAAAATGGCTGGCAAAATCAGAAGAAGAATAATATTTTGTGACATGTGAAAATTAGATGAAATTGACATTTCAGTGTCCATAAGTAAAGTTTGCTCAGAATGTGACCATGCTCATTTGTTTACATATTGTGTATGGCTGTTTTTGCACGAAAATGTCAGACTTATGTTGTTAGGACAGAGACAATGTGGCCTGAAAAGGTGAAAATATTTACTCTCTGGCCCTTTACAGAAGAAGTTTGCCAGATTCAAAAGGGAGCATTAGTTGGAGGCAGATTGTGAAGTATCTTGTGTACTTTGCTAAGGAGTTGGGACTTGATTCATCAAGGGTGACTATCTTCTGAAATATAGCAAATAATGCAGTAAAATTCTGCTCCATCATAATTCCAAATGGAAAACAAACACCGAGACTGCAGGTGATTTGCCCCGAGCTTCCCAGCACTTCAGTTCAAAGTCTAGGTGAGGACTGCAGAGTCTCAACTCCCAGAGTCATAGTTTAATTCCTGTTCCTCATCTTCTGCTTTGGAACCTCTTTATACAAGAAAGTTCTTCCAAAGATCTCATAGGATACATATGTCTGCTCCAGAATTCCAGGGGAAATAGAGTTCAATGTTTTATCCTAACCTACCTACATATTTATTTCATAATCAATCAAATTTATATGAGAAAAGAAACTTCATAAACTTTCAGTAAAATGAAAATGAAAACTGAGCTATTATTTTAATAGAGTTTGTTCCTGAGCAAAGCTGAAATAGGTTGAGATTTGTCACTTGCACTTTTGCCTGTTCTTATTGGAATAGTCTCATTTGACTCATTATTCTTTCTTCCCATCCTATTTCTCTTAAGCTATGAAAAGGAAAATGTTAGTGATAGGTCTGTAATAGAGTCTTTAATTATTGTCATGGATTCTTACAATTTTTAAAATCTAGATACTGTTGAATGGAGGAGATTTTATGGATTGACAAATTATTCCAGGGAGTGATCCAAGGAGAAGCAATAAGAATTATTCTGTTACTGCCAATGCTATGCATGGTTAAACAATATATCTGAGCCAGAAAACCCAACCATGGGGAAAAGGATGGGTTGCAAACAGGTTAATAAATGGAAACAGGGCGATATCATAGCAAACAGAGGTGGGGCACCATGCAAAGGAGGAATGCAGTAAGAACAAGAGAGTAATACACTTAGCTATCTCTCTCAGGTCTGATGCTGACTAATGGTGGATGCTGGGAAAAATCTTGATCCATTTTTTCTAAAGAAAAACAACTTATGAATCAACTTATTCCAGCTAACCACAGCTCTCATTCTGTTCATTGTTTACAGGTTGTGCTTACCACTGTGATTATTTCTCAGTTGGCCTGTGAAAATGAATCTTATTGGGTAGAAATGCTAAACTTCAGCCTTCTGTTTGGGCATAAGTCGTGGTGATGCATTGCCACAACAGCTGCCTGGATATGATGGAAAGTAGATTGCTGCTTCCTGCCAAGTATATTAGAGCTTGATTTGTCCCTTTGAGCATATCAAATGTAAATGTGCACATAACACATTTAAAGAAAGTTGAAATGGAACCCAGTGACCCAATATTACCAGCAAGTCCATTCTGGAAGTACACAGAGGATGTTTATGGGAGCCAGTATGGTATACTTAGATGAAGCTGTATTTGAGGGTAGAATATATACCCTCACTGAGAGCCTCATGTGATCACACAATATTTTCACTGTAGACTGTATTTCTAAATTGAAAAACATATCATACTTGTCAAATGGCTGAAACATATATGGCAGCTTAATAAGCAGTGGCTTTGCCGCTCCAGATGTTCTGTAGAGATTTTAGGAGATGGCTTTGAGTATTGATTCAGCTTGAAATAATGTTCCTGGATGATCATCTTGATAATGAAAAGAACTTGTTAACCCAAACAGTGACACCAGAGGGAGCTCTCTTCCAGAAATCACTGTAGAGAGGATACTAAAGCTATAAGTAAATTAATTAATTAATTATTCAGTCAGAGCACCATAATCATTGACAATAGGAGAGGGTTTGTGCCTCACCAAGGAAGGACTATCAGATATTCTAGTCAGTACTGAATCTGATGTTTTTAAGTGCCACTGTCCCCACACTGGTGTGGGTTGGGACAGTACACTTATGGGAATAAAATGATAATCCTAAATTATGGAAGGTTGTCACTGGACAGGGAGGCTTTTATCATTGTTTTCTAATGACTCAGGCATAATGGATACAAAATGAAGTTGTCTTCCTTTTGTAATTGGTTTGGTTAGGACAGATGATGAACTTACTGTGCCTACCTATCTGAGGTGAGAAGTGATGTTAGAAAACGACACATGGCAATCTGTATCTGTAAATACCTGTATACTGGTATCTAGGATATGGTTATATCAAAAACCAAATGGAATCTAGAATGCCCCCCAAATAATGCCTTCTAAGTCACCATCCCAATTATTGGGAATGTGTGATACATGGAAAATGTTTCTGTTGTAAAGAAATGGAGAATGACACTGTAATTTTAACTCATTTCATGGTGTGTTAAATGTAACTTTAATCTTTCTGCCAAAGCCGTATAGTGTAACAGATGACTAGTTAATTGATGAAATTATACTGTTATTAGAAAATATTTTGGGAGGTTGATCTGAAGCCCACAGAAGATATGTCTGGAAACAAATTGGTCAGAAATATGAGTGAATTTAGGCTTATTTTAGAAATAATTACACACACAATTAAATACCTTCATTAAAACATAAACTGGTTCAAATAACCACAGGTGACAGTGGGAGAAGAGTAATCAGATTTGTAAGAGAATATGAAAAGATCTGTGAAGAAACATGGCTACAATACATGCTTTGTAGAGAAAATTTGTATTCTTCATTGGATGAACTGAAATTATGGTAGTTGTCAGGATGTTAGTAGACTTATTCTGTATAAAATATTGTAAGACAAAACAATATTGTAAGACAAATAATAAAAAAGATACCTGAGAAATATGTGTCAAAAGGATCTTGGGTGATGTCAGAGTGTGGGCCAGAAAGGAAAATGTTAATCTCAGCCCTGCAAGTCATTTTCTCCTTTTGCTGTGAGATGCCTCTGGAAGGAAAGATCTATAAAAAGCCTTTGTAAACATTGTAAGATAGAACTCCTGGCAAACACAGTAATGTGATTTACTAGCAGAAGAATTCTCACACATGAGTACTTTAGTACATGTATGTGGTCTAGGATTGCTTGCATAAAACCTGGAAATATGTGAATTTATGGGGCATGGCTACCTGGAACACAAGCTATGTAATCATCTGTGTATAAAACTGGAGATGTTTCAGGACAGAAATACCTTTTTTAAATATAAGTAATGCTTCTGCATGTAACACTTATAGCTCATGTATTAAATCTAGACCAGAGCAGATACTAACACAGCCACAAAAGGATCTGGGGAGTGGTATTGGCTATCCCAGACTTCTCCACCCTTCTCTTTTCTCATGATTTCCTGTCTCCTTGAAATTTTCTGTACGGTTTAATTCTGAATAACTTCTCTGATCCTTGTAAATGCGATTTGACAGTTCAACCCTTTTATATCATTTCAAACTACATCCTTCAATGCTGAAGATTTGTCACTATAACCCCTTAAATTGGCCAAACCTTTCCTCTTTACTTTAGTCTTAGCAAAACTTGCCTGCCCCTTGATCCAAGTTCTCTAGATCTTGCTCTCAACTGATAAATTGATCGTTAATAATTAGTATTCACTTTTATTATTATTTTTTTAATTGAGAGTGTTCTATGGTTAAAGAAACTGATCTGGAGTCACTTATCAAAGAACCTTGGTGACAGTATGTATTATTTTCTGGTTTTCTTCAAATGAAGGTGATTTTTTCTTTTTACCTTTTGAACCATTCATGTAACTTTTTGAATGCCTTCCCTTGACACAGTCAGCCTTGAAATAACTGTTTTGTCATTAACATGTCTTATTTACCACAGGTAAGGTAGAAAGGTATGTCACCATTTTCAAAATCTCCCACAATGTTTAGAAAAATATTTTTTGTGTGGAGACACTTCATGAATATTTGACAAATTAAATTGAGTGGAAAGATAGGCCTTTTGGTTTTTCTCAAACTAGGAGAAATTGTAGTGATAACATTATTAGCATAGGTGGGCAAATTCTACTCCAGTTTATTTTTTAAGGTCCCATCCTTAGAAAGAAGAAGATGAAATGTCTTTCCTCTTTTATGTTTTATTTATTGAGAAGAAAGAGACAAATGTTTATTTTTCTTTTCAGCAGGGGTGGGGAACAACTTCGAGGAGTTTTACTGAGGCTGTCCAGCAGGTTTTAGATAACTCCTGAATTTGCCAGTAATCAAAAATATGGGAAAAAGGAGAAATTAGAGAAATAGAGAAATTAAGAAGCCTATTATGTATTACTGATTTGATAAATCAATAGCCGAGGTTTAATGAAAAGTCACTGAAAAGGCAACAATGGGGAAAATTGGCATTTAGAGAAACTTGTAATCTGTTTGTTCCTAAGAAACATTCACGTTGAAGTCCAATTAAGATCAAAATAGTTTTTATTGGCAGTTCATTAAGCCCAACAGATGGCCAGTGATTTCTGTTGAGGGAGTTACAGTTTACAAATGAGGATTTTAATGAGTATTTAGATACTTGAGTATCTCCTCTTAACAGCACCTCCTATTTTCCCCATATCCACTGATGTATAAAAAGTCCAATCTAGCAACTTGACACTGAGGAGCAGTGGATGTGGGAAGTTTAGAAGTCAGAACCTTTGTAGGTTAGAAAGTGCTGGGAGAAAACAATCGTTAGTACTTTCCTGCTTCAGTCACTTTTTCTCTGGCAATTAGACCTAGGTGGGGAACCTTTGGTATTTTATCTGTTTATGAAAACAAATAGCCATGTGGGGAAAAAAAGGAAACAATTATGTTAACAGAGTTGTCTTTATTCTCTCTTCTAAAGCTGTTAATAAAACTCAGCAAGTATAAAACCACTTTGTTAGGAAAATAATTTATCATATGTAGCCTTAGGCTCTTAAAATAAAAAAAACCTTCTTCCTTTTTTTCCTAAGACTTTATGATATCTTTGTGAAATAGATGTATATCCCATGTTGTGCATTTTCTTTAAACAGGGATCTTGATGTGGGCTGTAGTTTCAATGGGTTCTATTCTTACCAGCTATTTTACTAGCCATGGACAAAGAGACCTATCGGTATATTTGTGTTTTCTCTGTGTGAATGCAACATCAGTATGAATTATTAAATTTTATTTTCCTGATTTCCAGAAAAAAATGAGAATGAAGACTTCCTTTGTCAATATATCTCAGATCAGGATTCAGGATATTTCCCTTTCTTTAGAAAATGATTTTTAAAAATTTTTCATATTTATTTATTTATTTTTGAGAGAAAGAACAAGTGGAGGAGCAGCAGAGAGAGAGAAAGGGAGAGAATCCCAAGCAGGTTCTGTGCTTACAGCGCAGAGTCTCGTGCAGGGCTTGATTTCACAAACTGTGAGATCATGACCTGAGCTGAAATCAGGAGTCAGATGCCTAACCGACTGAGCCACTCAGGTGCCTCTAGAAAATGATTTTATGTTAGGATCATTTCTGGAAGGCTCATCAAAGTTTAATGTGATATGTTCGCTTTTACTCTAGAAGTTGGTATTTCAACACTATTGTGTAATACTCGAAAAGCCCTAAAATTTAGTCTCAGAGTAGTGTTGTGATAAAAAACAAAAACAAGAACAAAAACAAAAACAAAAAACTATAACCTAAAAATCATTTCATGAAAACTCAAGTTTTTTCCTTGAACACCATGAAAAACAATGATTTTGTCCAGGTAAGTCATGACTCAAAACTCTTTTTTCTCTCTTAATAATTAACTTTTGTTTCTTCACATAAGTTTTGAGGCTGTTTAGATGGTAAAACTCTTCTCACAGGATTACTTCATGTATTGGTACACACTTAAGGAAGAAAGGAAAGATCATTTTCCAGTCATGTCCTGAGAACTTGATGGCTGGGTGATACCAAGAACCCGATGACTTGTTTCCTTGTTTGCAGGCTAATTAATTCACCGTCTTCTTGAAAACAAATGATGACAAACAAGCAAACAAAAAACACACAAAAACAAGCATGCTTAAATACTGCTTTCATCGGACTGCTTCTAGCTCAGAAGCTCAGTGAGTGACTATTTCATGTTTTGTTAGAACTAAATTTCTCCTTGTGGCTTTTAAGTGTCTTTTTACATTCTGGCTAAACTGTTAGCTCTCAAATTGATTTTTCTCCAGACTGATCTCTGTATGGCTTCAGCAACATGCCATATGTATTCATTCTTGCACACCTTTAATAGTGGTGTTCCTTTGTTCTGGAATTTCATCCTCCCTTCTGCTTATTCCCAACTAGTCCAAGAAGAATACAGGCACTAACTACCAGCTTCTTGGAATCTTCCCTGACAACTCCACCCCTTTTTGAACCCTCTATTTAAATTCCTAGTACATTCACATTGAGTTAGGCAAAATGTTTTATTTGATTAATGCAACATTTCATTTATCTGTTATTGTTGCAAATGATTATGTTCACAAGACTTTTCCAGATGATGAGAGCACTGCAAAGTATTCAACATCTCTGCCTAATTAGATAAAGAATATGGAGCATACTTAAAGTTATTGATGATTCACGATCATTGTGTACATCAATTGTTACACTATGCTATAATACAGTATATGCCAAGTGTATAGAGCTATTTGCTCTACATAAACCTTTTTCTGAGTTCACGTTTTCCTGTTTCTTTTCTTGATATGGACTTTTGGTTGTAATCTTCTACTCTGTGACCCATATTTCTGCCTTTATAATAAAACTACATTTTCCCCTCCATCTACTCTAACCCTTTGGGATGGGGCAGACCCTTCTTGTTGGTGGCACAGTGGTCAGGACAACACATCATCTTAATTTCTAGGGGCTTGGGACAATTCATCCACATCAGGAGAATGATTTCTTACATTTTCCAGCCCTGGGGTGTCCCTTTATGCCATTCTGATAGCCGGATGGAATGGGCAAGTGGATACAGAAGCATTTATTTATTACCATCAACAAACCTGTGTATCTTTAAAAAAATGTTTATTAATTGAGAGAGAGAGAATGTGTGTGTGAGTATGAGAAGGACAGAAAGAGAGGGAGAGAGTGCGAGAGAGGATCCCTGGCAGGCTCCATGCTGCCAGCACAGACACCTATGCGGGACTTGATCCCATGGACCATGAGATCATGACATGAGTGGAAATCAAGAGTCGGGTGCTCAACTCACGGAGTCACTCAGGTGCCCCAACAAACTTGGGTATCTTTGAGGTCCTTATCTTACTTGCCTGGTCTCCATTTGGATCTGAGATTATTTTAAATTGCTTTTTAAAAATAGTACTTCACATCTTCCTATCTTCAATGTGATAAGAATATAAAAATGTCTTTTGAGCATTTATGATAAAATAGGTTAATTCTGGAAAATGATGATGTAAAATGATAATGCTTTATGTTTTTGTTTGCTTTATATTGTAGAAGATTTCTCATACATTACCAATCTAAGTCTTATAGTCACACTGCATGGTAATTTCTGATATATTTATTGCACAGATGAATAAAGGGAAGTTTAGAGAGAGAAAGAGGTTAAGCTGCTGGTAAGTGGGCTTCAGACTCATCTTATGGCCCCTATTCCTGTGTATCTTCATTTACTACCTCACCCTCTGAGCAAGGCATTGTGCTAAACTTCAAGAAGCTTTTTGGCTACTCAGAATGGATAGAATGATCACAGAATAACCACGTCATTAGATGTGATAAGTGCTCTGTAGATGTGTGGCAGTGCAGTGGAAATTCAAAGGGCATGGCCTGGTGTGTGTGTGCCTGTGTGCACACATGCATTTGTATGTATCTGAGTGTTTGCCCAAAGCAAAACATATAAGAAGGTCATTGATATTGATAAGGAAGATGTATCCTAGGTAATAGGCCTTCGTGTGTGTATGAGCTGGAACAAGAAGGTAGATGAAGCCATAGGTTGGGGAAACACAGAGTTGTACAGTAAGACTCATACAAAGTATACCTAGAAGATTTGTGGGGGATAAATGGAGACTTAAGGTATAGCAAGGAGGGTGGTGATTACCATGCTGAGGACTCTGTCCTTAAAATTTTCCCACAAGGGGAGCATGGGTGGCTCAGTTGGTTAAGTATCCAACTCTTGGTTTTGGCTTAGGTCTTGATTTTGTGGTTTGTGGGTTCAAGCCCCACATTGGAATCTGCCCCTGGCAGCATAGAGCCTGCTCGGGATTCTCTGTCTCCCTCTCTTTCTCTCTGCTCATTCCCTGCTCATGCTGTCTCTGTTTCAAGATAAATACACTTAAAAAGAAAACTGCTTCCCATAAATGGGGGACTTGGTTTAATTGTGAGGGATGGAATTAGATATAACATTATAATGAATTTATTTTCTTCTTTGGTTGATGAAAAGGTGGGATTGGCACTTAAACTTTCTGAATAAGAGGCTAGTATTGAGAATTGCTCTTGATTACTATGTTCCAGACAGCATTTGTTTATATCCTCATGCAGGGAGAGTTTAGAGATGTCTTGATATTTGTGTAATCCAATGCTCTTGTTTCCACTCCAGATACAGATTATTTAAAATAGTCACTGGAGAAGAGATCAGTAATGCCGTAAAGACCCCTCACTGGGATTTTAATTAAAGATAATGTATTTATGCTCAAGAAGAAGGTTATTGGAAATTATTAATAACACAATATAACTTCATAGGAAGAATTTTATATTTTTCAATAACTTGTCTTTAATATGGGTGATGTTTACACCATTCCCACTTTCTTTTTTCACCTAAAGCTTTAGTAATGCTCTTTTCTTTTCCTAAATAGTAATTGTATTGACCAGCTACTAACTTTAAAAAAAATTTGTCTCTTAACGACAAATTAAAACCACCTACTTGACTGGCTGCTTGGATGACGAGCTAACACAAGTAAAATTAACTCTTTAGTCCATTTTAGGATAAAATCTGTAATATATAAAATATAACTAAGCCTTCTTTTTCTTTCTCTTCATTTTAGTGGGTGCACTTGGATTTGCCTTGCCTTATCTTCTGGTAAGACTTTCAGGATTAAGCAATTCCTAGCAAAGAAACGAAAGCAAAATCATTCCCTTCCTCAAAGAATTCAGATGAAAACTGGTAATAAGATGAAGTATAAGCCCAGGACACTGGGAAAGAACCAAATCAGCATTGCAAAAAACAGCCCGTATGATGCTAAACATTTTTGTGTTATGTTGAGTTCAAGCTGGAAAGACTCTTAAAATACTTCATTGCAGTTTTTTTTTTAAGAAAAATATCAGAGATTGAGGCTTTTTAAACTATTATTCATTAATTGAATAAAAAAATTAGAAATATAGGGGCACCTGAGTGGCTCAGTTGGTTAAGTGTCTGACTCTTGATTTTTGCTCAGGTCACGATGTCATAGTTCATGGGTCAAGCCCTGCATTAGGCTCTTAGCACAGAGCCTGTTTGGGATTCTCTCTCTCCCTCTCTCTCTCTGTTCCTCCCCCACGTGCTTTCTCCCTCTCTCTCAAAGTAAAAAAAAAATTAGAAATATATATAATATATATGTAGGCCACTTTGAACTAAAAGTAAAATCTGAAACATCTTATTTGGTGGCACACTTTTATAACAAGTTTCTAAATAGGAATAAGCCCTTTGAAGATCAAATAATCTTTTTGACTATAATTGGGTCTAGTTCTATTGGTTCCTAATATTTTCATACTTCAGTGGGCAATATCAAGAAACTTGATTTTCTATATGTTACTTTAAATTTTGAGCCATGGTTTTTAATTTTTCTAAGAGATAAAATCAGGAGATACATCATATACCTGTATAATGCCATTCTATCCCTTTTAAAGAAGATTTATAGAAAAGCTATTATATCTTGTTATTGCATTAATTGCAAACAAAATATTATATCTGTATCTTAATGTAAGTTCATAATATGATTCTATTAATTTGTTACTTTCTCAAACATGGTTTTTCCTAAAAGTATTTTCATCCAAATTTTTGTGTCTTTTATAAATATTCACTAAGAGATATATGTGTGTTTAAACATTATCTCTCTAGCTCTTTGCAAATATCAGAAAATGACATTTCTGGATTTTGTATTCCATCTATTAATTGATGATCTCAAATTTATATCTCCAAACTGAGTTGCTCTCCAGAGCTCCACATTCACATAACCAGCTTCTTATTTGATGTCTTCACTTGGAGATCTAATTGGTATTTCAAACTTAGTATTTCCAATTAGGAATATAGACTCTCTAGTCTCTCTACTTCAGTCCCAAATCTAATTTTCTCCAAGCCATTATACCTCAACTATACCAATTGCTTAATCAAAGAAGAAAAGAAGAAAAAGAAATCAAGAAGTCATTCTTGATTTTTTTCTTTCTCTTATTCTTGCATCCAGCATGTCAATAAACTCTACCCCCCTCTTCTAAAATAACTGTAATTCTAATCTGGCCACTTCTCCTTTATTCAGTTTGCTATCACTCATCCAAACAACCCTCATTTCTTGCCTTGATTTCTACAATATCTTCCTGTTACTCTCCTGCTTAAAACCTTCTGAAGGTTTCAGATTGTGCATGAAAGTTCAGTTTTAAAATTATGTATACAAAGTATGCACATAGTATACACAGTGGCAAAGAATGCTGGTGTCCCCAGCATCCTCCTTTCTTCTCTTCTTTTTAAGCACATAGCTAAACTACATTCCCTACCTCCCTTGTGGTGGTGGGCTGAATTTGGGCAATGGAATGTAGGCAGAAGTGGTTGTTACTTCCAGGCCTGGCCCATAAAACATGTCCCTCTAGTTTCCCTTCCTTTTGTGTGGCCAAGTTGAAGGCCCTGTGTTAAAGATGGTATTCCCACAAGATGAAAGGAAGATGACTTCTTCACTCACCATGGAGCAAACCACCTACCCCAGGCAACTGGAATGTGACATGTATAAGAAATAAAGCTTTACTTTATTAAGCCACGGTTTTAGTCCCCCCCTGATTTGGCTCCTGTTCATCTCTTCAAACTCATGATTTTTGTTTATTTTTTTGTTTTTAACTTTCTGTTTTTATTTTTTTTTTACATCTCTCCTTTCTCACTAAGCACCAGTTACTCTGTCTCCCCCCAACCCATAAATTCACACAAATCAGAATCTTTGCACTTGATATCTTTCTGCTTGGATTGTTCTCCCCTTCAGGTCTTTTACTTCCCTTCTACTTCTTTCTCTTCAATGAGATTATCAACTCAAATGTCATTTCTTCAAAGAGGCCTTCACTGACCACCCATCTAAAACAGCCTCCCATAGTGGTCTACCTTACATTGTATTACACTAACATGTCTTTGTTTTAGCAATTATCAGTACCTGATATGATCATATTGTGCTTATTTTTTGCTCCTGTCTTCCTAGAATGTCAGCTCTTCATAGATTCTTCATATTCACTGTTATGACTTAAAAAAGTGCTTGGCATATATTAGGTAATCAATAAATATTTGTGAGCTGATTGACTATGATACATAGGTATGTTATTTGAAGATAGGAGTTGTGTCCTATAACTGAAATGTATATAAAGCATAAATCTCATATAAGCCATAACATTTCTAATATAGTGTCTCATTTAATTGTATGTAAATAAGGTACTGATAGAAAGGAATAGGATTTGGAGGCAAAAATATCCAATTCAAGTTTTGAAACTATTGTGTGATCCTAAAAACTCATTCTTTCTCAGGCTCTATTTCCACTATTTACACACTGAAAGTCTATAATATATACCTTATTATGATGGCAATCTCATGAGATAAGATGTTTGTGAATAAACAGTATAAACTATATAGAGTTCACTTAGTATAAGAGTTAAGGCCATGAATGTAAACACGTACAAAATACTTTGTGTGTAGATACCTTGTGTCTAAATACTCTGTGGGTAGGCAATGCTGATAAGTGATATGTATGTTAATGAGAAATATTATTACATATTATTAAAAGGCAAAGTTCTCTGAGGTGTATAACACTTTCAGTCGTCAGTTTCTTTGGGCCTGAAAATAAAAAGGTTCCCCCTCCCCATTCAACCTGCAGTTCTATGGCTCAATTTTTTTTTTTTTTTTAGCATGCTTCTGTTTCTGTCTGGTAAGGGTAAATTGAGTGTCAATATATGGGTGAAAACCTGAATTTTTATTCTCATAGAAATGTAAAAGTTTCTCTTCAGTGATTCTATTTAGCATTATTCTGAGAGGCCTATGCTCAGATTGTCCTTTATTGGCTTAAAATCTCTCCAAACTCACCAAACTGGTAATAAACAGTATCTTGGGAACAAATATTTGTTGTTCATAAGCAAGTCTTACAACTGGACTATTATCTGTGTGTCCTTTCCCCAGAAAACAATATATATTACAACAAATAGAACATGTAATGCTTGTAAAATTCCTATGAGAAATGCACTTTGAGAAATTAGTCCTGCATGCTGTTTAATATTGTTGCTGGGGAAGACAAAGACTTGTCCCCTGAACCTGTCCCAGCAAGGAAGTGAATGAGAATTGGTTATCACCACTGTTCCTTGTTGTGCTCCAGAGGATATAATGAAGTGATCAGAATATCTCCTGCCTTTGAAGTCCCTGTTTCACCCTCAAGTGAAATTGTAGGTTGTGGGCAGTCTTCTTTCTGTCTGCCTCCAAGAGCAAGGGGCCATGCCAGCTCAGAGTTGAGACTGGAGACGGTCCCAGATTGCTCAGAATTTTCCTTTTTCAGCAAAAGGCTGAAGTGCAATGTGAGATATATCCTAATTGATTTTTTTTTAAAGCATTGCTTCAGGGGAAGGAATAAAGGAAAGAGTAGAATATTCCTTTGACTGGTTTTTGTCTCCTGATATGCTGAAGCATCCATCTTATTCTGTATTAAAAAGACAATCAAAATAAGCCTAGTCCTCACAAGAAATCATTTCTGATTTTGACAAGGCCCCAACACAAAGTTGTTTTTAAATGCCATTATGCAAGTTTTCACAAAGCAAGTGTTATCTGCTTTGTCCTATTCTGTAATATTGGCAAAAGAAAATTTTCTTGATTTTGTTAATGAAATCTACAAATCAAGAACATTTGAATAGAGACCTAGGAGAGCACTTCTATTAATGTTTTATGATTCTTATTTAAAAGAACATAAAGGAACCTGAGAGATTTTGTGTCAGGATGGAATTGAAATGCATTATTGCTTACCAGTGAGAATATACAGGAAGTTTTTCCATAAATTGGATTCTAGCTAACCTAATACTCTGCTATCTAAAGAGGCTTTTACCTTATGGATATGTATTATTAGCAAACTTTATGGTGCTAAGTATATTGCACTTATATGTCTAGTGGGGCCTGATCCAGCTTTTGAAAATTGTGCTTAATTAAACACTTGTGCCTCACTGAACATGCTTACTCTGGAGGGAGGAAGAGAATGTGATCATATTGAGCCAGTACTGTGGGTACGATATGGGTTAGGTATGAGTATTTGTTTATGCTTCATTTTGCACCAAGAAACCCTACCATGGCTAACCTGATCCTTTTCTTCCATACTTGACAGTTCTTGTTGCATTAAAAAAAGTAACTTTTATCAGGAAAAAACACAAAACAAAACCAAAATTCGGAGGGGCCCAAACCCTAGCTCTTTGGACAAATTCCATAGACATTTTAGAAAATGCTGTAAATGCACAGAGTCAGCAGATTTAGATGGTATAGTGAGTGTAAAATGAACCTGAAGACTCACCCTCCCATTTGCATTCAAATCCTGAACCTAAGGTTTGCCACTCTCGAACCTGTCTTAGTGTATGCATTGTGTGCCTGAATCCATATATACATAGATACATCCTTATATATCAATAAGAAAATAAGCTTTAGAAATTGTTTGTGAAAGGAAGGATGCTATCATAGTGTGTTAAACTTGACTTTTGAAATTTAGTTCATCCTGGGGAGCTTTTGTTAGCAAAGAATATAGATCTACTTTCGTCTTTTTAGTCACTATGTACTAATTCCATTGTGTGGATGGACAATAATTTATTCAACCATTCTCTTATTAATGAATATTTAGATTTGTTTTTCTTTTGCTAGGACTAATAATACTGCTCAATAGTCACCATATATATTTCAGTGAGTCTTAAACAGAATAAATTCTCAGAAGTTGAATTTCTGGGTTAAAGGACAGATACACTTTAAATTTTGGTGATTTGGCCCAATTCCACTATAAAAAGTTGTAGGTGGTTTACAGTTGTACCAGTCATATGCCAGACAGACTCTTCCCGTACTTCTACCACAACTGGATTTTACTAGACGTTTCGTTTCTGGTATATGATGGCAAACTTAAGAGGTTTGGACAAGGGTAACCTGATGGGTGAAATTTTTGCAAAGTAAATTAATAGAAAGGCAAGCAATTGCTTTCCTTTCAAATAACCATAGAGATTTGAAAGCTGATCCAAAGAGTTTATCTTGTGGTCATTCAAAACTAGTAGATGCATACCAACCTGGGACAGTCTGTGGGACACTTGTCTTCTTGGGAACATCGAGGGAGGCTTAACTGTGTCTTTAGTTAGTCTTGGAAGAAAACATTCTTGATGCCTGCTGGGATTTTAAAAATATTTTCTAGCCAATTCATCTTAATGTATCTATTATTATTCCTAAACTTTTGCTGCAAATGATAATATGTTTAGCAAAATGTTCAGCCAAATAATTACCCTCTTAATACAAACAGCTACAAAAGAAAGAGCTTTACAAAAAGTTATTTTACTCCATGACTTTATTTTATTATAAAAGACTAGGCCTACAAGCTTTCCTATAAAATTGGATGGTCTTTGAATTGCTCCATTATCCACACCTAGCTTCCCTGGAGGAATCTGGCTCTGGATGGTTGCTTAGTCATAATGTGGTTCATCTCAGGAAGATTTTCTTTTGTTGTTGTTGTTGTTGTTGTTGTTATTATTATTACTATTATTATTATTGTTTCTGTTTGTTGTTTAATTGTTGGAAAAAAAGCAGCAACTACCATTGTGATTTTTTCTTTTCAAAGCTTTTCACTAAATCCAGGGAACTAGCAGACTAGTAAGCAATTTCCCCTTAAGCCAAAACGAGTTTCAGGGTTCCTTTTATCTCTAGAAATGGTGATATTATGAAAAGTTTCTTTTTGGATTTTATGTCTACTTGGAGAAGACTGCTGTCATGTAAAGCATTTGCATTTCAATCACTTGGAGGGTTGGTCTACAAGGGCAACCTTTTGTCCATAATTAATTTTAGTGGGTTCTTTCATTTGCCCTTATCTACACAAGCATTCCACTTGTCTGGCTTCTATCTCTTCTCTCATCTGGTCTTTCATTAGACCTGGTTGACCTGAATTGGCTCTGTTCTCTGTCTTTTATTTCACATGTGCTCCTGTGACTCCCTCTGTCAGCTGGTCTTGGTGGTGGGCATTCATTTTATTCTTGGCAGAGTTCCCCATGTGGAGTTGTGTTGCCATGCTCCTGTCTTGTGATGACAGTGCTGAATCTCCTCCTTTACCTCTTCAGTTACCCTTCAGCCAACCTTCACTGCAGTCCAACACCTTTTGTTTCATGGTAACTGGGTCATTTTATAGCAGGAACTGCTTTTTCAAAATTTAGTTTTGAAAGTCAACTCTAGAGTTGAAATAGATAAAATAAGATAAAGCTTCACCTAGTTAAACTTCCATATTTTCTGACATCTTTTGCATACATCAAATGTACTATTAGACTTAGTCCTTGACAAAATAAAATGAAGCTAGAAAAAAACTTTATTCTCTCCTGGGGATAATATTGCTTCTAAATCCCAGATAGCTATTTTTTCCCCCTCCAGTTTTACTAATGTATAGTTGACAAATAAAAATGGTATATATTTAAGGCATACAGCTTGATGCTTTGATATATGTGTACATTGTGAAATGATCACCACAGTCAAGACAGTTAACATATCCATCATTTCACACAGAATTCTTTCTTCCTTGTCTCCTTCTTTCCTTCCTTCCTTCCTTCCTTCTTTGCTAACAACACCTGAGAAGTATTTTCTTAGCAAATTTCAGTATACAATATAGTATTTTTTTAAGTTTATTTATTTATTTTGAGATAGAGAGTGTGAGTGGGGGGAGGGACAGAGAGAGAGGGAAAATCCCAAGCAGGCTCTGTGCTAACTGCACAGAGCCTGAAGTGGGGCTGGAACTCACAACACTGAGATCATGACATGAGCTGAAATCAAGAGTCGGAAGCTTAACCAACAGAACCACCCAGGCACCCCTACAATATAGTATTGTTAACTATAGTCCCATCTCTGGAACTTATTGATCCTGCATAACTGAAACTTTATACCCTTTCTATTTCTCTTTCCCTCTGCTCCTGGCAATGATCATTCTACTCTCTGCTTTTATGAGTTTGACTATTACAGATTCTTTTTTTTTTAAAGTAGGCTTCATGCCCAATGTGGTGCTTGAACTCATGACCCTGAGATCAAGACCTGAGCTGAGATCAAGAGTAGGATTCTTAACTGACTGAGCCACCCAGGCACCCTGACTATTTTAGGTTCTATGTATAAGGCAGATCATGCAGTGTCTTTCTTTTTGTACATGGCTTATTTCACTTAGTATAATGTTCTCTGGGTTCATCCATGTTGTCACAATGTGAGGATTTCTCTCTTTTTTATGGCTGAATAATATTCCACTGAGTGCATGTATGTGTATATCACATTTTTTAATGCATTTATCTGTTAATGAACATTTAGATTGTTTTCATGTCTTGGCTCTCTTGAATAAAGCTGCTGTACATGAGAGTGCAGATATCTCCTAGAGATGCTGGTTTCATTTTTTTTTTTTCTTTAGGTATATACCCAGAAGTGGAACTGCTAGATCATATAGTAGTTCTATTTTTATTTTTTGAGAATCCTCTATACTGTTTTTCATAATTGTTGTACCAATTTACATTCCCACCAATAATACACAAGTGTTCCCTTTTCTCCACATCCTGGTCAACCCTTGTTATCTTTTGTCTTTTTGATAGCCATTCTAACATGTGTGGTGTTATCTCATTGTGGTTTTGATTAGTGTTGTTGAGTACCTTTTCATATTCCTGTTGGCCATTAGTATGTCTTCTTGGGAGAGATGTCTATTCAGGTCTTTTTTTTTGTTTTTTGTTTTTTAATTAATTTATTTACTTTAAGAGAGAGAGAGCAGAGGAGAGCAGAGACAGAGGGAGAGAGAGAATCCCAAGCAAGCTCCGTGCTGTCAGTGTGGAGCCAGATGTGGAGCTCAAACTCATGAACTTTGAGATCACCACCTGAGCTGAAACCAAGAGCCAGTCACTTAACTGGCAGAGCCACCCAGGTGCCTCTCTTTCATTCATTTTTAAATCAGGTTAAATATATATTCCATTGAGTTGTATGAATTTCTCATACATTTTGCATATTAGCCCTTACCAACTATATGGTTTGCAAATATTTCCTCCCATTCCATAGACTGTCTTTGCCTCTGTTGATTGTTTGCTGTGCAGAAATTTTTTAGTTTGATGCAATTCCACTTAATTTGTGCTTTTGGTGCTATATGCAAAAAATCATTGCCAAGACAAATTTCAAGAAGTTTTTCTCCTGTATTTTCTTCTACAAGTTTTACAGGTTCATTTGAGTCTTATGTTTAAGTATTTAATCCATTCTAAGTTGATTTTTGAATATGGTGTGAGATAAGAGTACAATTTCATTTTTCTGTGTTTTTCCAAAAACATTTACTCAGGCAACTAAACTTTACCCATTGTGTTCTTTAGCACCCTTGTCAAGATAAGTTGACCTTAATTGTGTAGATTTATTTTTGAGCTCTCTATTTTGTTCTATTGGTCTATATGTTTTTCTTTATGCCCATACAGTACTGTTTTGATTTCTGTAGCTTTGTAATATATTTTGAAATTAGGAAATGTGATGCCTTCAGCGTTTTTCTTCTTGCTCAAGATTACTTTGGCTATAAGGAGTCTTTCGTGTTTTCATACGAATTTTAGTTGTTTTTTTTTTTTTTCTATTTCTGTAAAAGATGCTATTGAGATTTTGATAGGGATTGCACTGAATCTGTAGGATCATTTTGGCTAGTATGGACATTTTAGCAATATTAATTTTTCCAGTCCATAAATATGAGATGTCTTTATCTGTGTCTTTTTAAATTTCCTTCACCAATATTTTACAATTACAGTGTGCATGTCTTTTACTTCTTTGGTTATTTCCTAAGTATTTCGTTCTTTTTCGTTGCTACCATAAATGGGATTAAAAAAACTCTTTTTTGGATAGCTTGTTGTTAGTGTATAGAAAGGCCACTGATTTTTGAATGTTGATTTTATGTCATTCATCTTTTTTAAAAAAATTTTTAAATGTTTATTTATTTTTGAGACAGAGGGAGACAGAGCATGAGTGGGGGAGGGGCAGAGAGAGAGGGAGATACAGAATCTGAAACAGGCTCCAGGCTCTGAGCTGTCAGCACAGAGCCTGATGTGGGGCTCGAACCCACAAACTGTGAGATCATGACCTGAGCCGAAGTCAGAAGCTTAACCGACTGAGCCACCTAGGCATTCATCTTTACTGAATTAGTTTATTCGTTCTAACAGTTTTTTTTTCTACTGTTGTTTTTGAGACTTTTGGGTTTACTACATATATAATATGTCATCTGCCAACAGAGATAATTTTACTTTTTCCTTTCTGATTTGAATACCTTTTATTTCTTTTTCTTATCTAAATGCTCTGATGTGGATTTCTTTCAACGTTTTTTTTTTTTTTTTTTTTTTTTTTTTTTTTTTTTTTTTTTTTTTTTAATTTTTGGGACAGAGAGAGACAGAGCATGAACGGGGGAGGGGCAGAGAGAGAGGGAGACACAGGATCGGAAACAGGCTCCAGGCTCCGAGCCATCAGCCCAGAGTCTGACGCGGGGCTGGAACTCACGGACCGCGAGATCGTGACCTGGCTGAAGTCGGACGCTTAACCGACTGCGCCACCCAGGCGCCCCATGATGTGGATTTCTAATACTACATTGAATAGAAATGGTGACAGTGGGCATTTTTGCCTTATACTATATTGTGGAGGAAAACTTTCAGTTTTCCATATTGATTATGATGTTTGCTGTGGATTTTTCATTTATGGCTTTTATTGTGTTGAGGTAAATTTCTTCTATACCTTTTTCGTTGAGAGTTTTTTTTTTTAACATTTATTTATTTTTGAGACACAGAGAGAGAGAGCATGAACAGGGGAGGGTCAGAGAAAGAGGGAGACACAGAATCTGAAACAGGCTCCAGGCTCTGAGCTGTCAGCACAGAGCCCGAAGTGGGGCTGGAACTCACAGACCGTGAGATCATGACCTGAGCCGAAGTCCGACGCTTAACCGACTGAGCCACCCAGGCGCCCCTAGAGAGTTTTTATCATTAATGAAGGTCAAATGCTTTCATAAGCAGAAAAAGTTAGGGTTCTTCAGAAAAAGAAAGAAGTCATTTTAGGCCTCCAGCTATTGTCTGTGATCTATGTCCTACCACACTTGTTGCTGAACAACTTTGGAGGAGGTGTCAGAATTTCAAAGAAATACAAAAACTCCAATAACCAGAGATTTTAAGGGAACAAAGGGAATGCAAAAACTAACAGTCTCTACCAGGCCAGGAAATAGCCTAGCAATAAATTAGTGCTAAAACTCCCAGTGCTATTTCAAAAGTAAGCAAGGCCCTGCATTTCTTTTTTTTAAAAAAATGTTTATTGGGGCGCCTGGGTGGCTTGGTCGGTTAAGCATCCGACTTCGGCTCAGGTCATGATCTCAGGGTCCGTGAGTTCGAGCCCCGCGTCGGGCTCTGTGCTGACAGCTCAGAGCCTGGAGCCTGCTTCTGATTCTGTGTCTCCCTCTCTCTGACCCTCCCCATTCATGCTCTGTCTCTCTCTGTCTCAAAAATAAATAAACGTTAAAAAAAAATTTAAAAAAATGTTTATTTATTTTTGAGAGAGAGAGAGGGTGCACGGCACGCAAGTGGGGGAGGGGCAGAGAGAGGAGACACAGAATTCTAAGCAGGCTCCAGACTCTGAGCTGTCAGCACAGAGCCTGACACAGGGCTCAAACCCATGAGTCATGAGATCATGATCCGAGCTGAAGTTGGACACTTAACCCACTGAGCCACCCAGGCACCACAAAGCCCTGCATTTCTTACCTGAGATAAGGAGCCCAAGACCCCATCCAGTTTATACTGGCTTGGTCTCAGATCCCCAGAGCCCTTTCCCCTTGGTCCCAGTTACGTCTACCTTATAACGTTAAAATCTCTGCCCAGGGAGGAGCACAAAAGGCATTAACATAACTTAGGATGCCTTTATAGGCAATTTTCTAAGTACTTTGTGCAACCTTATGCTCACAATTAGTCTTCCCATGTGATGACAAAACTCCCCTTTCTGAATATTCATCCTAATCCTAAATGAGAGGAACCTGCTCAGCCAGATGCAGGGAGTCAAGGCTTTGGAAATTATTCCCCATGATTTGCTGCAAATAGTTTCCTTTGTGTGACAACTCCACCTGGTGTAGTCTCTAACTCATTACATTAATGTGGTGTATGGCATTGATTGATTTGCATGTATGCGTTGAATCATTCTTTCATTCCAGGTATAAATCCTACTGGACCAGGGTTTACAATTCTTTTAAAGTACTATTGATCACATTTCTGGTTTTAAACATTTAATTCTTTACTGGGATATGTTTATAAACTTTATCTATCTACCATCCATTTATCTATCATTTATCATCTATGTATTTACCATCTATCTCAGTTTAATGTACGATGATTCTGGCTGCAATCTTATTCTAAACAGTTTGTTTACTGAACCTCCAGAAAGATGCTTTAAATCAGTCTCTCTGTAAGGTAATTTAGTTTTTTTTTTCTTTTTTTAAAAAAATATTTATTTTTGAGAGAGAGAGGGAGAGATAGACAGAGTGCAAGCAGGGGAGGGGCAGAGAGAGAGGGAGGCAGAATCCAAACAGGCTCTAGACTCTGAGCTGTCAGCACAGAGCCCGATGTGGGGCTTGAACTCACTGACCCCAGGATCATGAGCCAAAGTCGGAAGCTTAACCGACTGAGCCACCCAGGTGCCCCAGTAATTTAGTTTTATTTAAGTCTGGGTACCAATCATGTCACTTAGAGATAATTGGCCTTGGGTAAATCACTTAGCCCTGAGTTCTCCATTTCCTTATTCATAAAATGGAGACAATGATCCTTATCTCAAGCACTCTTAAAAGTAACAAATGAAATAATATATATGGAAGTGCCTTATAAATAGAAGTGCTATATAATGTTAAGCATTATTATTATTATTTTGGGGTAGATTATAGGATTTGGAACTTATATCTTTAGATATCTCCTAAAAATCACTTGGAAGGTGTCAATAGGAAAAGCATTCATCTGTGTAAATTCTTCAGTTCTTTTAAACCTTTCTATTGTTAGACTTTCATCCAGGGAAAAATGATTAGTGCTAGTTGAGAAAAAGAGTGCATGTGGGGGAGAGGGGCAGAGTGAGAGGGAGAGAGAATCTTAAACAGGCTCCATGCCCAGCTTAGAGGCTGACAGGGAGCTCTATCCCATGACCCTGGGATCATAACCTGAGCTGAAATCAAGAGTTGGATGCTTAACTGACTAAGCCACCCAAGTGTACCTATTGAGAGATTTTAAACCAAAGAGTAGCATAATTAGACCTATGCTTTTGAAAGTTCACTCAGGCTGCAGCCTGAGAAGGAAGTGGGTGTTAGTGTGAGTGGAGGCAGAAAGAGTGAGGAGATCATGTAGGAGGCAGTTAAACTGATCACACCAGCAGATAATGGCATTCTAGATTTGGCAGCAAAGACCAATGGAAGTGTCAGCTTTGCAAAATTTTAAGGAGGTGGAATCAACCAGATAGGAAGAAGAAGAGTTATAAACAACATACTGGATTTTGGCTTGATTAGTGAGTGGAAATTTTATAGCTTTTTCCTGGGGTGGGAAACATAGGATGGTTTTTGTTAGCAGGATTTTGCTGCTTTTCATGGGGATGGAAAACACAGAAGGAAGAACACATTTATGGGAGCAGTTATTGGTTTATTTTTGTACAAGTGGAGATTGAGACATTTAAGTGGATAAATGTCATTGCAATCACATAACTTTTCTGAAACTTAGGAGGACACTGAACTAGTGGTAGTGGTAAGTGCAGCCCTAAGAGTAAATGAGATTATTTAAGGAGAGAGTTTGTAGACTAAAAGATGACAAGGAACGAGACTATTGACATTTAATCAATAAACAGAAAAGGTCCATCCCCTGCCTATCCTATTTGAGAAGAAGTAGCTAAGATCATCAGGAAATTGTGGTACTGGCTACATCAAGAAATGATAGAGTTTTATGTAAAATGGCAGAAATACGAGCATGTTTAAGTTGTCTTTGGATGGATGACAGAACAAGAGAAAAAAATAATATAGGAAAAAGAGGGAGGGGATAAACAGAAAGAGGCCACTGTGGATGGATCTAGAGCACTGCATGAGGCATTAGTCCTAGGAAGTTGATACCTCCTTATGAAAAGGAAAAAGGAAGAAGAGTAGGCACAGATGCAAAGAATTGAGGTAGTTTCCCTCTGGGGCTTCTGTCATTCTCTGTAGAGGAGGAAGGAAAACCATTTACTGAATGGTGAGGGATTTGGTGGAGTTTGGTGGAGTTTAACAGAAAGATTTGAAATATGTATTTTGCAGAGTGAATGAAAAAGCTAAAGAAGGAAACATGAAGATGCTTGGCAGCAAGTAGCTCTTTGTCGACTTGGAGACCTCAAATGTGTCATGAGACCAATGTGCCTGTTTGTATAATTTTGCTTGAAATGGCTCCCAGTGTGTGTGCAGGCACAGAGAACATGAGAAGTTGGATTCATCTTGTATTGGCATGTAGTTAGGAAAGACTGATGGAAGGAAAACAAAGCAAACATTGCAGATGGTAGCAAGGAAGTTGTTGATGTGTTGAACTGTGAAGTCCAGGGAGAATAGAGAAGGAGGAAAGATTGAAGATAAGAAAGGATCCAGGACCAGTGGAACAGATGTTCTGGAAGTTTACTGTGTGAGAAATCTTGTTGGAAAAAAGTTGTGATCAGAGAAGTTAATATTTGAGTCTAGGAGGTTTGGGTTGCATCAGTGCCTAGTAAGTAAACCTGAACCAGGAAGGAGGTCCAATATATGGCTGTTGGGAGTAAAGATGAAATGGATGTCCCTGGAATGCAGGATGTTAAAAAATGATGGGATTAACCTGATGCTTGAGAAATCCTATTTCTTGTTGAAGCCACCAAGACCAGTGGTGATGCTCGGTACATATCGGAAGACTGTGATATGAATTCTAAGGTTTTGTTGTATAAGAGAGAGTTGCCAGGCAGTTAAAAGATGCAGGGAATTGGAGAGAGAAATGATAATCTGAAGTGGGGAAAGTGGCAGTCTGGGGTCAAAGTTGGAGCATCAATTTGTTTTATTTGGCTCACCTTGTGTTTTTAAAATTTGATTAATTGCTATCATTTAAATATGTGAGTTTTCATACACATGTATTCACATGCACTTGTACATACAGGCACACGTGTACACACAATGCATTGCCAGTTTTGCTTATAAATCAGAACAATCTGGAAACAACAGCACAAATTTTCCTAAGCAAGAACTGTATGAGGTAAGTGCTTGGCAAAAATTTGAATAAAGAGCAATTTGGCATTTAAAGACTGTTTTCCCCCTTGCTCTTCCTTTGTCAATGGGAATATATATTAAACTTAAGATATACAGAAATTACATACATTTGCAACAAGATATGAGGTGAAGTCTGCTGAGATATAGTGAAAAACTTTGACATCATATTTCATTTAAATATTATTATATTCTATATATTCTAATTTCATGATTTTTAAATAGATCATTATGGGCTTATGTCAAAGGACTTGCTTCTTCTATTATGCCTTTAATAACATTGTTCCAAGGTGATTTTGTGCTCTGAGCTACGTTATTTACTGTTCTATCTTTTTAAACTTTTTAATTTTAATTCTAGTTACTTAACATACAGTGTTATATTACTTTCAGGTGTACAATGTAGTGACTCAACAATTCCGTATATCATCCTGCACTCATTACTATTCTATTTTTGAAGGACCACAGACTTCTTAGCTCCTCTTGGCCTTGTTTCCTTCTGGACAAAGAATTGCAAGAGAGTTGTTTGTTTTGTTCCTTCAAGACAGGCCCTCTTCCATCAAGAACTTTACTATAAAAAGAAATTTGGTGGCTGACATAAGATTTAAAGATTCTACTTCTGTTCTTCTGACTTTTTTTCTTAGAAACATATGTTTCTGTACTCTCTGAATTCCAAATTTAATCATTTTCTCTGCCTTTCTAACATCTGAAAAATCTTGTCCATAACTTCCCACAAGGGAAGCATTAATTTATGCATAAAAATATAAAAAGTCATATATGTTTATTTGGAAAGATGTTGTGATGGTTAATTTATGGGTCAACTTGACTGGCCACAGGGCACCCAGACATTTGGTTCAACATTATCCTGGGTGTGTCTGTGAGGGTGTTTCTGGAGGAGATTAACATTTAAGTTGGTAGGTAAACTAATGCAGGGAGAATCTCATCCTATCTGTTGAAGGCCTGAATTGAACAAAAAAGCTGACTCTTCTTTGAATAAGGGGAACTCCTCCTGCTTGATTATTGAGCTGGGATATTGTTCTTTTCCTGTTTTCAAACCTGAACTGAAAAATTGGCTCCGGTCTGCAGCTTGCTGACTCTTAGACTAGAACTTACCCAATTGGCTCTCTGGGTTTCCAGACCTTTGAACTTGACCTAGAACTACACCATTGGATCTCCTGGGTCTCTAGCTTGCTGACTGTAGATCTTGGGACTTCTCAGCTTCTCTATTATGTGAGCCAATTCCTTACAATAAATCCCTCTCTGTGTAGATATATTGGTTTCATTTCTCTGGACAATCCTGACTAATATAAATGTCAAATGGAGATAAGGTACTTTTCTAAAATTTGATTCTTTTTTTTTTTTTTTTTTTTGGAATGGAGAGCAGGGAAGGCAGGTATCTATAGAGACAGAGCCTGAACATAGATGCTATTATGTCTTACAGAACTGGTTCTCAGCAGATGTCTTAATTAGTTTACATTAAATGGGACTATATAGTAAATACTCACATTTTAAATTTGAACTTAGCTTGTTCATTTGAGAATGTAGAGATAGAGATAACTATCTTTGATGTTCTAAAGATTTATCATCCTACTTATCTAGTCTGTGTGCTTCATTATAAATGATTGCTTCAAATAAATGACTAGAAAATCATTCTGATAAAAAGCATATTTTTTTTCTAATCCATCAAATACTTGCTTCTTTTTAGAATCATGACAAATGTGAAATTCAATATTCAGATTAAAGTGCTTCATTTCTATTGGGATCAAGTGTCCATGAGGCTATAATGTCTTCCTTAAAACGTTTTTAAAATCTTATGTGATCTGATATTAGTCTCAATACTTTCAACAAAATCCTTGAAATATAACTTTTTTATTGGAAAATAAAGACGTTCATTTAGTAAGTAGATAGTGTGACAGATGAGAGATCTGATAATAAGATCAGAGATCTTAGACTTGGTCATAAATATATGCCCTTTTCAGGCAAAATGCTACCATTCAATCTTTCAACCAGTCAAAATCTTGTTCTTGAACTAGTCTGCATATTTCAAGTTGTATGAATTCTATCAGGATACATTAGTACACTAAAGAGGTAAAATATCTCTACCACAAAATTAAAGGGGATCATTGTACTTTTGAGAACTTTAATTTTGATGTTTATTTGTTTATTTTGAGAGAGAGAGAATCCCAAGCAGGCTTCATGCTGTCAACACAGAGCCTGACACGGGCTCCATCCCATGAACCCTGAAATCATGACCTGAGCCAAAATCAAGAGTTGGACACTTAACTGATTGAGCCACCCAAGTGCCCTAAGAATTTTAGAATTTTGTTTTGTTTTTATTTTTGGTCCTGCAGAAAGATATATCCATTTGTTATTTGCTTAAAAAAATAGTACAAGGGTACAGAATATGTATGTTCTAAGAATTTTAAACAAGTTCACAAATAAAGATTTCTCTTTGGTTCTATTCCTTTTTTCCTGTGACTATGTTTTTGTTTTTAAATTTCAGCTCCAATCATGACCACTGAGTTGCACATGTGATCCTTAAGTTTTACTTCAGCCTGTTTGTGTATGAGTGTGCTCATACTTTATGATACTAGTTGAATTGCTGGTGGACGCTGTTTTTAGCTTGGAAAATCTTGCTATGGCTTGCTATTCTGATGCCCTTTTAACTTAGAAAATATATATTTTTTAATTACCAGAAGCATCCTGGAAATATTTCTATGGCTGCCATATTACAATTATTAGGTGGTTTTAAGGTATTTTAATTTGATATAAAAGGAGTGTTTTTAGCAAGACTTTTGCTAGGGTGTGTAGGGCTGAAAGTGTTATGGACAGACTTGTGTTCCCCAAATTCATATGTTGAACCCCTAACCACTGATATGGCTGTATTTGGAGATAGGGCTTTTAAAGAGGTAGTTAATTTTAAATGAAATCATAATAATAGGACCTTATTCCAATTTGACTGGTGTTCTGTGAGAAGACAAAGAGGCACTAGGAGTGCACACACACCAAGAAAGGGTCATGTGGGGACACATTGAGAATGTGGCCATTTGTAAGCCAAGGAAAGAGGCCTCACCAGAAATTGACCCTGCTGGGACCTTGGTCTTGGACTTAGAGTCTCCAGGACTGTGAAAAAACAAATTTCTGTTGTTTCTGTCTATGGTATTTTGTTATGGCAACCCTAGCAAACTAATACACCAGGCAAACATTTTTTACAAACCATCTTTTCAGGTGGAATGTTCCTGGCCAATTTCATATTTTACAAGGAGAAGTAGGTAGCAAAACTGTTATTACTCCTGATGTCATTGTTTTGTTTGTATTAATAATATAGATCTTGCTTCTGCAGTTTCCCAATGCCATTTATTTAATGCTGCTTCATTATCCATGATGCAAAATCATTCATCATGCCACCCATGAATATTAGTGTCCCATGACTCTTTCAAAGGTTGTTACTTTGCTTCCTTGATAATGACTACAAATTCAAGACATACCCAGAGTGTGCAGGAAAATGTGAAGCATACCTAAATCATTTTCTGGACATACTAAATTTATCTTTCAAAAGCTTTAGAATAAACATAGACCAACACATCATCCAACCATGTCTTTTCTTGGACTCTTTAAGCTGCAATTATTGCATTCCTAGAAAGTGATGTCTTTTGATGGTAACCCCACCCCTGACTTTTGTGAACTCCCATCTCTCCACACTGCCATCCGTGGTATAACTGAGGTGCTGATAAGAGCAGTCCTGGATGTAAGGAATGTTCATCCCTCATCTGGAATGACTTAGGACTTGTAGGGGAAACCATAGCATCACCATGATGCGAGGCAAGAGAGGGCACTAATGAAAGGACCTTGTTGGTATTTGCAAGCAATAGCTCAAAAAGCCTTCATTGGAGAGATGCATAGCTATCTGTGGTTAGTTCAAGGAGAGGTGAAGTTTACATCCTGCCACCATGGCAGTTATGTGTGGGCACAGGGTAAATAATGCCTGTCACTACCCCCCGTCACCCTTGGGTATTGTAGACTGAGGCATGTTGTTGGAACACCAACCAGCAAGAACAATACATGTGTGGCTCACAAGGGTTGGTATGGACTGTAGGTAACCCACATCACCAGATTCATCCATAGTGAGACCTGAGTGAGATACCTCAAACTGTGTACCACAATAGTGAGTGAGAAGGATCATGGAACTGGGCCCTCCATGGGGACATGATATCATCCCAAAGGTCTTCTGTGCCTCTGGTTGTAGAGGGGGTCAGAGTCCCAAAAGACAGAAGCAGAGTCATGGCCTCCACAGATTCCCATCTTGTTTAGCCCAGGCATCCTGCTTTGATGGCACTACCTGGCTAAGCACTCCTGATACTGAAAAAGAACTTGGAAAACTTAAAGAAAGATGTCCAAAGCTTTAGAGCCCCTGAGACAATGACTTCTCTGGATCTAAGGGAGACTGCTCTTTAGCACCATGCTAGTGATGGTCTATGTTTGGCCGTTGGTCAACCGGTTCTGCCCTCTTTTCACTTCCTAATTTTATTCATTTCTCTCTTCGTGGATATGTTATCAGCACTGCCAACCCCTCCTTAAATTAGGCAGGTTTTAGACTAACATCTATACAAGGGTTAAAATTTCCATTAACCCTGCCTGAAAACAGCAACCAATTAATGTTTGACTCGGTAATAGCATTTTCTTCTATTACAAATATGTCATGTAATCTTTCTTCTGAGTGTTCTTATGTATATTATAATATTGTATTAAAAGATGGTTGTATGATATTGTTTTCTATTGCTATTATAACAAATTACTAGAAATTTGGTGACTTAAACAGTACAGATTTGTTATTTTATAGTCTCAGTGGGCTGAAAGGAAGATGTAGGCTGCTTCCTTCAGGAAGCTCTGGGGTAGAATCTAATTCTTTGCCCCCCCCCCCCCTTTTTTCACCTTTTAGAGGTTGTCTGCATTCCTTAGGTAGTGGTCCCTTTCTCCATCTTTAAAGGTGCAACACTGCATCTCATTAATTCCTTTTCCCTAGGCACAATTCTCTCTACCGCCTGGAAAGATTCTGTGCTCTTAAACACCCATGTGAGGAGACTGGGCCCTCTTGGATAAACTAAGACTATCTCCCCATCTCAAGTTCCTCAACCCTAATTACATTTGCACAATTTCTTTTGCCATATATGGTAATATATTTTCACAGGTTCTAGAGGATTATGGTGTGGATATCTTTGGGGGTTAGTAGTATTTTGTCTACCATAACAGTTTTAACAAAAAAATAGGGTGGCAGGATCTTTATGCTCTTTAGAGTCCTGCCCATCTAATGACATAAAAAAAAATCATGCTTAAATCCTTTGATCATTTACAGGTAAAGAAATTTAAAAAAGCACCTGTGCTACATGCTTACAATTTTTTTAAAGATTTTAAAAATTTTTTGAGTAATCTTTGTAGCCAATGTGGGTCTCAAATTTACAACTCCAAGATTAAGAGTCACATGTTCTGGCTGAGCCAGCCAGGTGCCCCACAATTTTTTATATTAAAAGATGTGAATATATCACAAATGGATTATTCTGTTTCATTTTTTGTGCCCTGAAGTACAACTTGAATGATATAACATCAATAATTATTACTGACAGTTTCCTTTTCATTCTATGAACTAGGAAATGCCAGTGTTGACATTTACTTAATATTCAGTTATGTGTACAGAAAGATTAGAGCCCTAAATTTACCACAACCCCCAAACCAAAAGGAAAATTTCAGCCCTGACAAGGAACTGTTCATCACCTAAGGCATCTTGTTAATTTTAATTTGGGATCAAGGAATAAAGGAATGATGGGCCCAAGTGCCTCCAACCAGAGCCTTCTGGGGCTGGTTGATTGGAAATGTAGCTCAAAGAACATGGGAGTTTTTAGTTAAGAAATGAAAAGTTCTTTCGATGTCTTGAAATGAGAGAAATGCTCTGATATCATGAATGTTGGTACTATGATGCCATAGAATTAATAAAATTCCTGACTTTTGTTTTGACCCCATAACTAACTTGTGTAAATAAAGTGATTTACCTGAGCCCATTTCTTCCTCAGGGTAAATGAGAAACTTGAGATACACTCTCTCCAAGGTCTTATTTAGTTTTAAAATTTTGTAATTTCCCATGTTAAAAAACACATTGCCTTGGAATATAATTTACATTGATTGCCATTTTCAAAAAATTAGTTTTAACTCAAAAATTCATCCCCCTTCAAACCTAATAGATAAGTGCTTGATAGTCTCATGTGTGTGTTACTATACTGACCTGAGCGTATATCTAGAATAACAGTCATATTGTGCAGTAGTCCAATTTATGGGTAACACTCTCTTCTCTGATGTACTCTGTTTCTCTAGGCTGGCTACTCTACTCAGTATTCATTATGTGCCTGGAATTCAGCATAGGGATTGTAATGTGGTAGGTCCTAAAAAAATATTTTTTGAATAAATGCATTAATGCCCTATTTCTCAATGTAGGTTCTGTGTATATAATAGTCTGCTGAGATCCTTTGCAAAAGGAGTTCTATAATATAATGCTTGTTAAATGTGACTTCTCATTCTTTATATGAATATTTACAATTAACTAAGGGTTTGAGAAGTTCTGCAGGAAGGAAAGTGATTTAACTTTGTATAAGCTTGAATTTTGCACACATTGGACTATGAAATCATTTAAAATAAAGATGACTATCCATGCAAGATGCTTTGTGAAGCAGTACATTGACTGATTAAGCATAAAATTCTGATAAATATGACCTTTGGTAATTCTGAAGGAATTCCATATTCTTAAGAAATTTATTATATCAGTTATAATATGATCTTTGCCTACCTCATCTCAAAATATTCTCTCCAGACATTATTACTCTAGTTTCACAGGACTTCTCAAGCCAGGAAATAATTTCGTGCTCAGAGTCTTTGCACCAACTTTCCCATATTCTCAGACTACAAAAATTTGTTGTTCTCTCTTATAGTGTCTTGTTAGTTTCCTTTATAGAATTTATCACTGTTAGTGGCTCTATTTAATATTTGTCTTCTTCATTAGACTCCATGATAACATTGGTCATATATATTTTGTTCACCATTTTAACCCAATTTCTAGTCTATAATATGAGCTTAATAATACTTTTTGAACAAAGAGAATAAGTTGGTTGTTTATGATAAACCAGTTTGAATAAACTAAGCTGAATGATAAACTTCGTTTTTTTCTTCTTCTAGTTTTAGGAGTCATAAAGTTGTAGGATATTCAAAGTGTGCAATGTGATAATCTGATATATATATATATATATATATGTATATATATATGGAGAGGATTCCTCTATCAAGATAACACATTCATCACCTCACATATTTCCTTTTTTTTTTCTGATGAGAACATTTAAATTCTAGTCTTTAACAAATTTCAATTATAGAATACAGTGTTATCAATTATAGTCACCATATTAGACGTAAGAGCCTCAGACTTTTTTGTCTTATAGTAGAAAATGTGTACCTTTTTACCAACCTCTCCCTATTTCCTTTGCCCTCAAATCTTTGGCAACTACTTTTGTACTTTGTTTCACTGAGTTTGGCTTTACTTTTTTTATTGTTTATTTATTTTGAGAGAGAGAAAGAGAGAGAGAGAGGAAGTGGGGGGAGGGACAGAAAGGAGAGAGAATCGGAAGCAGGCCCCACGCTATCAGTGCAGAGCCCGATGCCAGACTTGATCCCATGTCCGTGGGATCATGACCTGAACCAAACCCCAAGAGTCAGATGCCCAAATGACTGAGCCACCCAGGCACCCCTTCATTAGAACATTCTAACTGCAAAGTACTAGAAAATAGAATTTTCATGGGAGCAAGAGAAGAGAAAAATGAAGCAAAACAAACTGTTTGGTTTACAGCTTAGTAGAATGGAATTACATTCCTTGAACAGAATTTAAGAAGGAACCCAAGTTTTAGAAGCCTTTTAAAATGCTATTTGTATAATTACAAATTCCTACATGAAGTTGAATGTGTAGGAAGTAGAAAAGAACTCAGAAATTTGAAAGCTTTATTATTTTATCAATATTTATTGCGATTAACCAGAATTTTACAGAGTGTTCAGATAGATTGGGCATCTTTCTGGGTATCAGAGCTACAAAGCATCACAGTTTATATTTTTATGATTAACAGTGATAATAAAAAAACACCAAAATATCAAGATACTATAACAATTTTCAAACATAAGCCTTAGCAATTCTCTGTCTCTGAGGTAGGTGGAAATGAATAATGGATTAGCTCCTTTGAGCAAGAGGAGAGCTGGGCCCAGTGGAATTGTGACTTAGTCCTGGTCAATAGTACATACGGGTACCACTGGAAATGGCCCTGTATTTGCTGATCTGTTCTTCTTATGCTGTACTGATGAGTTTGTCTCTCTCTTTCTTTCTCATCAGCTTGATACTTTGGAAAATATTTTAGCCTAATATTTTAGTCAGGGTGGAAAGCTCAGGAGCTCTTATTTCAAGATTTATTTCTTGGGAAAAAATAAATGGAGTCAGGAATCATTTTCTCCGGGAAAGTCCTCTTGAGGCAGCTGAGAGTTGGTGGGTGGAATGAATGCCATGCTATGTGCTTTAAAGCAATCATTGCAAATGAGTGTACTTCCATAATAATATGTCAGGCAGTTTCTAATACCCAAGGTGAGTGAATTACAAAGAAAATATAAAAACATATATGAAAGAGAAAGATTAATTCTAATCCATTTCCTGCTTCTGATATATATTTCTTGAAGCTTTTACATGTGTGGCAGTCCTGAAAGCTCTGAATGCTCTGTGAAAGAAGATATGATCTTTCTCTAGGGGTTTCTTTTGTCTGAAGCATGAAGTGCACAGAGCATATTCATTATTTTGTTGTAAATTATACCTTCCTATCTGGGTTGTTTTCATTTAACTAGTTTTGGCTTCCAATGTACTTAATGCTTATGATCACAACTGGTGTCCCATTATTGGCTGTTAGATGTTGACTCAAAGGTCTTTAGCAGAGTTTTCATTACTTGAAAACATCATTTGTTTATTCAGTAAACATTTCTTGAGCTCTGTCTATGTGCTAGGTACTCGCGTTCTATGAGTTGGGTCACTACCCTGAACAAGCAGGCAGAAAGCCCTATTCTGGCTGAGCAAAATAAAGAAAGAAAGTATATTGTATGCTGGATAGTGATTACTGCTGAGAATACAAGTCAAGGAAATGAGGTATAAAATGTCAGGGATGTTCAGTGAAGGGGTCACTGAAGAGTAGTCTTTTATGTAAAGACCTAAAGCAAGTGAAGGAGCTGTATATCCCTGGAAGAGCAACTGAAGAAGATGGAAGAGCAAATGTAATGCTCAGAGGCAGGAGCTTGCCTCTTGTCTTCAAGGAATGGAGAGGAGGCCAGTGTGTTTGCAATGGTGTGAATGAAGAAACATAGTAAGAGATAAAGTTAGTGAATGTGGGCCTCATGTTGGGCTTTGAGGTCATGATGAGGTTTTTGGGAGTGACAGTGGTGTTTGTGGGTGCAGAGCCAACAACCAAGAAAGATTCTTGAAGACATCTTTGGTGAGAAAAGGCGATTTTATTGAAGCACAGGAACAGGACCCGTGGGCAGGAAGAGCTGCCCTGGGACCATGAGGAGAGACTGGTTATATACTACGGAGTTGGGAGAGGTAAAGTCCAGAAGAAGTTTCTAGCAAGATTTTCCTATGCTAAAGAAGACTCACAGGATAGTGGAGGCCTAGCTATTGTCAAACTAGGATTGTTTTTCCCTCTAGTGAAGCATTAGAATTAAGACAGTAGGGAGTTCTTGGAGAAAAGTTTTACTCTGCCTCAAGTATTTGCCAATGAGCTGCAGGTTATAAGGAAATTGAGTTCTATCTGCCATTTCCTTCTGCCTTTGTTCCCCTCATCACTAGGGAGGGGCAATGGAGATTTAGGTCCTTCAGGACTATGATCTCTATAAGTTAACCATTTGTTTTTCCCCTTTCCTTTGTTTCTGGGCAGCCAGGAGTGCCTGAGGAATATCACACATATCGCACCTGGTAGGGGGTGGGTGTTTGCAGCCGGGCTGTCAGCTTGCCTTACTTATGTTCCCTCATCAGGCATAGTAAGGTCTGTACAGTAGAATCATCTGGGGATCTCAGGACACCCCCAGGACCAATTAAATTAAAAACCTGGGGAATAAACACAGGCGTTGATAGTTCTGAAGCCACTCAATGTGCAGCCCAGATTGAGAAACGTTACAATTAACAGTGGAATAATATGATCTGAATGACATGATGGGATGTCCATTTACAAATATTCACTTTAGCTTGTACTTTGAGAATATTCTGAAGGGGGAAAAAAAGAACAGTGGTTACCAGTTGGGAGGTCACTGTAAAATTCCAGGCAAGAGATGGTAGCAATGTGGGATGGCAAGAAGTGGTAGAATTTTGGATATATTTTGATGTATAAGTTACATCCTTTAAAAGTTCTGTATGCTAGTCTGCAATAAGTAGCTTATGTAGCTCAAGTATGTGAAGTATCCTGGCACTGATTCCTTTGTAGCCAGCATAACTATAATGGTTTCGAGTAAGGGGAAACTGGCACTGGAGGTGCTTGTAATCTTCTGTTTCTTGAGCTGGATAATGATCACAGGTGTATTTGGCCTGTGAGAATTCATCAAGTCATACATTCATGATTTAAGCACTTTTTTGTATGTATTTTATTCTTCTCCATAACAAGATGGAAGAGCCTATTTTAGAATTAAGAAAAAAAGTACAGAGACTTAAAAGTACATTGGTAGTGCCTCTGTCTCGTTTGATAGCTGCAGGATGGTGCAGGTCATCATGAACATTTGGACATCCTTGCTTTCTAACTCCCTGATGAGCTATACCTTTCATGTGTGCCAGTTTTCTATAGAGACCTTTGTTGACCTTTGCCATAATCATGAACTTGTAAGATACCTGTTCTGTTGTGATGAGGTTACTTAGATGAAGCTCTTTCCCTTCTCATTAGTATCAGACCTGGTGGGATTGAGGCCCTGTGGAAGTGAGATGGATCTTTGACTTGGTGATGGGGGTAAGAGAGGGCATGTTTAAGGTCACCATAGAGCAGAGAAATCACTTAATTTGAGAATCTTTGCTCTCTTTAACACTGACTTTGCAATGTGACCTTGCACTTTACTACTCCTGCTGTCTTAAAATGTGACTCTGTACTTTGAGGGAGTTCAGCGAAAGTTAATGTTTGAAAAGGTTGAATGGACCCAAAAGACAAATGAGTGTAATAGGATGATATCCTGAAATGCACTAATGTGCTTTTTTTTCTAATAGACTTAAGCAAAGGTTGCATTTACAAACAAAAATGAGTAGAGTGAAAGATTCTTATCTTGTAGAAAGGAATCGATATAGCAGACATAATTCTCTGGGACACTCATTTGTTGGTGAATACAATGCATTAAAAGAGAGAATTTGCAAGAAGCCAAGTCACAGTGAATACATTGGCACTATTTCATGGATCTATACCTAGAAAGAGTATGCTTAGAGGGACCTGCCAGTATTTGCTTGGCATTGTGAGTAGGGCACTTGAAGGGACAAGTTGGATACTAGAGCTTTGTGTGATATTAAGGAGAGCATCATTTGGATAACCACACCCAATTCTGTTCTCTATTCAAATGGTTTGAGTTGGTTTTGAAAGTAGAGTTTCTCTGAAAGGGATGCCTAACCATGCCTAATGACTTTCCAGGGCAATATCTGATAATCCTTACATGTCAGTTAATCAACATAAAAGCAATCTCAAAGAGGATTTTTATGCTGGTTTGTTGTTGTTGTTTGTTTGTTTTTTAAACCTTGCCTCTAAAAGCTTGTGAGAAAGGAGGGAGGAAATCTTTTCTATACTGAAAGAGATGCAAAGATACCAATCATTGGCTTTTGCTGGGCTGACAGTGCACTTAACTTCTGCTGCAAATGCATTTTATTTTAATAGGATGATGTGGAAAAGGATGCTTTGCCACATACATGAAAGCAAATATTGCACCACAGGGCTTGTATTAATTGCCATATATACCATATGCTCTGCTTAATCAAATGCATTGCCTTGTGCAAATCTCTTTTCCTGATAAGCCTAGTGTAGCCATCTTTCATTTATTTCCTTTTTAGGGTTTAGTGTAGGCATTCAAGCTAGTCAGTACTAACACTTAATATTTTGGAAACATTGTCATTTCTTTATTTTTTTCAAAAAAATTTTTTTCTAGACTTGAAGCACATAATAAAGAAAGCAGTGGGGATTTTGAATATTTAGATTTTGCTTAATTAAGTTTTGTGGGCTTTAAGAATATGTTTGGTATTTATAACTTTGAGGTTTTTAAAAAATTTTTTTAATGCTTGTTTATTTTTGAGAGAGGGACAGAGTACAAGTAGGGAGGGGCAGAGAAAGAGGGAGACACAGAATCTGAAACAGGCTCGCAGCTCCTAGCTCTCAGCACAGAGCCCAATGCGGGGCTCGAACTCCCGAACCGTGAGATCACGACCTGACCCAAAGTTGGATATTTAACCGATTGAGCCACCCAGGTGTCCCTGTAATTTTGAAGTTTAAATTAATTTTTTTCTTTTTTTTTAATCTTCACCTCCTGAGTAAAATAAATCATTCTGAACAAAATTCAAAATAAAAGCAGGATTTTTCCATTTACTTCTCGCATAATGGTACCATATGTGGCCTGTGCTTTCTGAGCTTCCATAGGAACAGAACCTTGAGGATGGGTCTCTATTTTGGTTCTGGATTATCTGAAAGTATTTTTCTGATCTGATGAAATTTAGCAGCACTAATAGCACTGTTGCCAAAGATAAAGGGGACACTGTAGTCCATGACATGCTATGGGTAAAATGCTAATGCTTGGTGTTGGGAAACACAGTTTGGTGGATCTTTCAACCCCCCATTCAGTCTCCTAAGTATGGGTGTTGGGCCTTGGACAGTTCATTACCAGGAGGTAAAGAGCTCACACAGGCTTGTGCCAGAGTTATCAACTTGTGGGAGAATATCTTCCTCTAGTTGTAAGCCCAACATCTTTTCTTTTGTTCTGCATGAGTCAGCATCCTATGGACCCTGGCCAATATCACTGCTAGGTCTGTCCTCTGAGAGGAGGGGATGGGATTCTTCCAATGAGACACAAGATAGAACAGCCCTGTGTTGGCTGCCAGGAGTGGCCCACTGGCCATGAGGGACTGACACCCACTATTGAGGCTGATCTTGTTCTCTCTTCTCTATGTGAATAAAGCATTATTCCATCCAGTGCTTGCGTTGTATTTTCCCTGGTGACTCTGACACCAAGATGCAATGGGCAGAAGTGTTTGGAGTCCTGAGACTGGTAACAGGTGCATGGTGTTCTGCTAGATAGGCTGTTTCTAAGTGTACAGGAGAACTTGAAGGAAGAAAATGGTGGTCTCAGGTCTCAGGAGGGACTAGAGTTCATCTAATTGGCCTATGTAAATTTTTATTTAACATAAACAGAGGGCTGAATTTTCTGAAAACCAAACCTAAAGTCTAGTCCTGAAGTTTTCTAAATTTTTTTGCAGAATTTTTAATGTTGATTACATGGATTTGGAAGAAGTAGAAACTAAAAAATTGAGATGGGGACATATAGACAGATCTGATGAAACTGAGGACATTGGCTTTCTTAATTCTGTTGAGCCTCCTTTGCTAGAAGAGGCTCCTGTCCATTGTGTGTGGAGGTAGGTGTCTACTTCTTTGAAGAACATAAAGTCTCCTTTGAAGTAGAAGCCTTGCAAAGCACTACTGATCCTTCTCAAGACCTATGTCTATTCAATATGTTCTAGATCCATAACCAGACTGAAATCCTGGGGCTGGCCCTGGGGGTTGAAAATGTGACACATAAAATAGTGCCATATACACAAAAATAACTGCAAGATTTTCCCCAATTTTTATTGATAGAATCCTGGGTAACATGTATGGGAATGAATCCTAAGGTAGAACAGTGTGAGAGAAATATAGTCATGGATTGAACTGAATTTGTCAATATAGATGAACTAAGCAGAGATTCTGGATTTCATGTTTTAGCTTAAGCAGCTAATATTGCACTAAGAGTACTTGGTTAGTTCATTGAAACATGGGCCCCAAGATGACCTACACTAATTAAAGTTGAAATTTCAGGAGTTCTTGGATGTACTATAGACCTAGGAAAGGCTTAAGAAATTGTAATGTAAGAGGTGGTATGTTACATAAGATTTATGCACCTAACCCTGAACTGTATTTCATAGGAGGATCCAGAGAACACTTTTTGCATTTAAACTATAAGAAATATATTTGTAAAGGAGACCAGTATCCTTTAAGACCTCTGTAGTGGCTATTCTTTATAGATCAGGACTGACAGTGGGTATGCTGTCATTAATAAGGCCATTAAAATTCAAAGGAGATGATGAGATCCCGAGTGGCAGGGCCACCAAAAGGTGGCCCTTAATTGTAAAAAGCAAGGTGGGTGTAGTTACCATATTAGACAGCAGAGCTGAATCAGTATTCAGAATTTGATCTACAGGGAGAGAGAGATTTTTGGTAATCATGGTGTCTGTCAAACTGAAATATTTTTACAGCCTCTTATAGTCTTACTTGAATTGTTTAAGTGGCAAATTCTAGGTCTGGGAACAAAAGCCTGACTTGAATAACAACAGTGGAGTCATGTCCTCTTGATTAATTCCCAGACATGAGCCAGTTTCCAGATCCAGAATTCCTTGAATGAAGGGGAGGCCAGGTTCCCTTGAGGAGTGATCCTTTAAAATAGCCAACATCTTATATTGGAAATCTCAACATTCCTTAAAGGGACCTATTGTTATTTACCAGGGTAGTAAAGTGAAGAAGAGAAACAACCAGTGTTTTTGGCAATTACTGGATAGTGGTTTCATAACTGACACTTACTTCTAGGAACCCTCAATGCCATTGTGGTCCACAGTCAGAGAAGTGGCTTATGGATACAAGGTAATCAATAGACTTTTGATTTGGATATGAGTATACCAATGGGTCCTTGAATCCATCCTGTGATTATTTCCCCAGTTTGGGAATGCATCATCATAATAGGCATCCTCAGCACCTCGCGGAATCCCTACATTAGTTCACCAACCAATGGAATGGTGGCTATTTTAATAAGAAAGGCCATGTGGTAGGTAGCTCATAGACCCTTTTCTGTTTACCAAAAGAATAAATCAAAGACAAAGTACACGTTAGAAGTTATTTCAGAGAATATGGCAACCACTGGGTCTTGCAAAATGGTGACTCACATCCTCACACAAGTTGCATATTGGCTGTGCAGCAGACAGATGGGTCTTGGAGAATGTCAGTTGATTGGCATACCCTTAATTGGATGCTAATTCCAATTCTAGCTGCTGTTCCAGATGTGGTTTTGTTTTTGGAGGAAACATACTCTCATAACTTGGTATGTAGCTATTTACCTGGAAATGCTTTCTTTAAAACCCTCTATTATAGTTAGTAGAGACCAGATAGAGTGGTGAAGTGATCTTATGAAGATGTTATTATAGCACCAGCTATATGACAACACACTGCAGGGTTGGGACAGTATTCTTCAGGATGTGGTATATGCTTTCCATCAGTGTGCAATACATGGTCTTGTTTTTCCCAAATCCAGAATTCAAGGGTCCTGGAATCAAGGAGTGAAAATGGGACTGGATCGTCTCATAGTTCCCCTAGTGATCATCCAGTAGCAAAATGTTGGCTCCTTGTCCCAGTGACTTTAGGCTCTGCTGATTTAGAAGTCAGAGTTCCCAAGGAATAATGCTTCTACAAGGACACAGTACTGGTTCCCTTAATTTGGAAGTTGAGACTGGTCACTTTGGGTTTCTCACGATAGTGAATCAGCAGGCACAGAAGGAGGTGCTATGGTGGCTGGGTTGTTTATCTTGATTATCAAGGGAGTAATTATGTTGCTACTATGCTGCTTGGGGGTGGGAAGGGTGTGTCTAGAGTGCAAATATCCTTGGGGTACCTCTTGGACACTTCATAAGAGTTAATGGAAAAAACATAATAATCTAATATGGATGGCCCAAACACTTCAAAAATACAGGTTTGAGTCACCTCAACAGGTGAGGAAAGTTGAGTAACAAAATTGCTTCTAAGGCAAAGGGAAAGTGTAATGGGTGGTGGAAGAAGGAAGGTATGCATACCAGCTACAACTGTATGACCAATTAGAAATAAGAACTGTAATAGTCATGATAATTTATTACTTATTTTGATATGAATGTGTTTGCATATACATTATCTATCTATCTATCTATCTATCTGTCTGTCTATCTATCTATCATCTATTTATCTCAGTTCCTTCCATTCCCTCATCTTCTATTGCTTTACTATCGACATAAGATGTACTCATAGTGGTTAATTTGCACTGCAGAACATCAAATAGGGAGTTTGATGCTGATCTGCTGGCTCAACTTGTTGGATGAAGTACAGCATCATCTGTGCTTGTAGCCTCTCCAGATCACCCTTTTAGTTTTCTGAGTCTCAGACCAGGCACATATGGTGACAAGTACCAGCCTCATCTGTAGGTCACCAGTGTGATAGAGGTCGTAAGTATTCCAGTGGGTTCATTGATTTAGCCTTGTCTTTGAAGACTTCAGTCCATCTTGTTCTACATCTTTTTATATCCAATGTTTATTCCTCACCATAGGCCCTACTGACCTATAGCCACTTTGGGTTCATCATCAGATGCAGAGTTAACAGTCATCCATAGATTTCATCAGGTCCCCTTCCTGTCCTCTGGGGCTGATTCCCCAACCTTTGCCTTCTGGACTTATACTTTGTGTCTCCTCCCACCATTGATTAAGTCTAATATCTATAATAAATCCCTTAATTTGCAACACGTATATTGCTGGGACCCTGATATAGCAGTCATCCTAATCATTAATATTAAAAATTTCTGTATTGCCAATATTGTTATAATTTAATTTTTATTAGATCTGAAATTAAACTATAAAAATGGGTGTTTTGGTTATTATTAGGATTTTGGTTTCATTGAATAAAATATGGTTGGTTTTAAGAAAATGTTTAAGATTTGAACTGTAAGGCTCAAATTGGATTTTTACTGTTTTTTTCATCCCTCACTTATTGAACCAAAACAGACCATTCTGAACAAAATTCAAAATATATGCGGGAATTTTCTATTTAATTCTCACTCTGGAGCCAACTGTAGGTTGTGATTTTCTTTTTTAGTTATATTGTTGACTTTTGGGTGAACCTGTAACTTCTGTGCATGTATTTTTTGAAGGTTGACCTTAAGAGTCCAATGTCACAGGATCATGGTTAGAAAGTGTCAGTTTTGCTGTGGTGGCATTTTGTGCCTTTATTGTTATATTTAAATGTTAGTAGTGCTCCCAAGCATGTGCATTTCATTGTGCCTGGAGCATAGTATTTTTGCTAGGTTGTGGACACATTAGCAAAAGAAATGGAGAGAATTTTTCTATGCTTTTATCCACTGTAGATTTGATCTGTTCTATTACATGCTTCTTAAATTTAACAGAAAGTAATGTTCCCCCTCACTGTATCTTTCACTGAGGAAGAAATCTAATAAATAAAACTATTTGGTTCCTGGAGAGAATCCCAGGTAGATTCATCACAGTAGAATGCACTTTTGACTTAAAACTAGTATATCCACATTACATTGCAGTGAAAGAATCAGGCTACATAGAAGCTGTTAAATAAATGTTATAATGTAGGCATCCTAATAGTGATCAAAGTTATATTAAAGAATCTTATTATAATGATATATTTGCATAATATCTAGTGTTTTATGTTCTCTGATTATCACTTTGAATCATCCTTGTTCATATGAAGCTTTTTAAAAATTGTGTTATTGCATGGAGCTTTATGTAACATTATTTCTTGGACTCCAGAAAAAAGATGAAAGATTTCTTGTTTCTTAAAAGGTAAAAATTGAGACGATTTTTAAGAGGTCAGAGAATGCTTTATTTTTGACATACATACAGGAAAGAAGAAAGACTCCTTTTCACATTTGCAATGGAAGTCATTCAAAAGTCAGAAGTAAAGAGGAAAACCATTTCTTGAGCTTTGGCCTGATCAGATGCCACTGTGATTTGGTGTAGCATTCAACTATTCACCGTGTGAACCGCTGGGATGTAACTCCGATAAAAAAACAATAAAAGTAAAGAAAAAAACCCACATAATAATAGTTGTCTGTAATGTTTATAAAATTGGTCAAGGACTTGAAAGTAATATCTTTGATAGGTCAGGTCATAAATTCTCTAAATTTGACAGTCCACTCAAAAGGAAAATGCAGGCTTTCAGACAGCTGCCAACTGTTAAAGAATTTTTATCACTGACTAATCTTACCTTGTGATTTAGGAGATGCTAGGGATTACATGAGGCTTAAGTTAGGCCAGCTTCCATTACTTTATCTCCTGTATCCTCTTTTCAGTATTTTGCTGTCATCAAGAAGTTACATAAATATTCCCAGGGTATAATCAGTCAGGCGGCCCATCTTGAGCTTTCAGCTGGCTGTCAGGTCATTCTAGGGAAAATGAAAGCTTTAGAGGACAGGATAAGGTTATGCATTGCAGGAAGCATAAAAAAGGTATCTGCTCATGTGCTAAAATAGACTTTACTAAAATGATAAAAATCATTTCTCAAATTGCAGATGTTGGATTTTGTCCTATTTTGGCTTACTAAAATTGTGAAAACATAGTTGCATTTCTGGACAAATCCTTGCTTCCTGTTCATCTTTTCAAGCTCTAAAATGATGAGTGGAAAATGAAATGCTTGTTCCATTTTCTTTCCATTTTAGTCTTAATAGTATATGAATCAGTTTCTCTTCACTATATTTGTTTCAAATAGTCTTTCCCCCCTTTTTTTTATAACAGGCCAACTTATTTTTATAACAACAATTTATGGCTGGATTTTCTTTGTTTTACACACACACACACACACACACACACACATCCCTACAGACATACTTCTTTTTCTCAAAAAGCACACCTTGGGAAATCTTCGTGTGTGCTACGTTCTTGAATCTAAGATCATGTATACATGGACTAAAAGATAGTACTAGTGTTTATTGCACCCTCTTTAAGATATGGATCACTTCACAGGTGGAAAGAAGTGTTAATCTAAACATTGAGAGTCTACCCTTATTTCCTGAAGAATGGGAAAAGAACACAGAGGAGGAAACTCACAGGGAGTGTATTGGGAGAAGAAAGGTAGAGTTTTGGAGTTGGAAAGCCCTGTACAGGGTGAATCATTGAAATAAACACAATTGGGAGTTAGTGTACAATTTGTGGTGTTTGTTGCAGTAATTTGTTAGATATTGTGTTTCAATAATAGTATAGTTGGAACTTTGAGATTTATCTATAGTGTGCCTTTAAATTTGAGATCTAACATAATGTTTTGTAGAAATTTTGACATCTCATAAACAGACATATGAGTGTCAGTGCCTACTAGAAGCATGGCAGGTGTCCAATAATTATTTATTGATTTATGGATGTTATTAGCTAACGGACCCTTATTTATATTCAGGGTCACTATCATTTGCTGGCATGGCTGAGAACTGAGGTCCTAAGAGTTGTGACCTACTCAGGGAACCCAGAAGAGTCAGGATTAGAATCCAGATTTTCCAAAATAAATTTATAAATAGTACTATCAGCCCAGTCTTGCAACAGCAAATTTATGCCGAGATGTAAAAAAAAAATGTAATGGTACTGGTGTTAGGTTATGTGTTGTGTATTCTTGTATGTAGTAGGCAGGTCAAGCAAATGCTGTGCTCTACTTGCCAAGTCCTATTTTTCTCTTAGTCTTATAGCTTGGATTTTATTACAGTGACAGTATCATCAAGTAATTTTCTAGATAAAAATTGTGGTGTATCTTTCATTGCAGGTAAACCAGAATAAGAACAAATAATCTGAACTATCATAAAAAGAAAGTGTCATTAAAGGTAATCTTTCTTTTTACTTTTTGAGACCTATGATTTTGACAAAAATTGTAGCGATGGTAAAAGTGTGGCCTAAAATGGCTGGCTGTTTCACTCTTTTCTATATGCAGAAGATTGAATTTTGTCAGGGCCAGAGCACAAAGGACACATTTGCTTTATTTAGCCCACAGGGAAACTGATCACAAGTCCCTATACATGTATGCAATTTTCAATTTATTTATATTTCATCTTTTGCTAGGTAGCTATAATATAAAATAGCAGGATGAACTGAATTAACAAGAGTAAGAAAAATGAGTCCTAGCAAAAATAAAGGAAGGGAACTAAAGTAACTACAGGTAGGTTAGTTCATGGAATGTACCTTCTTAAATCCTGCATGCAATATTACCAATACTAAGCTAGACTCGTCTTTAAGATTTCTAGCAGTGAGTGAATAAATAGGCAGTAGGACCAGTCTTAGTTTCTGTGTCACAATGTTGACCAAGAGAAACACAACCATATGTTATACTAAGGACAGATATAGGCACTGCACCAAAGTGAACAATGTCCTTGATAAAGACAAGGAGCTTCATTGAGCTCTTTCTTATAACCTTCTTCAATCTAGGTCCTTAATGGTAATTCAATCACATCAATTCATAGAGGCCACCATGATGTTGTGTAGGTAGACTGCTCTCTTGAATGGTCTAATTTAACTCAGGGACAAATTTTAAAGAATCCAGAGGAGAGATTAGATGACACATGCTTAGAGCAGTCTTCCATAATTCTTGTTTTCCACTGAAACTTTTGCTAGGTTTTGAGCAGCAGTGAATTTGGCATTGTGGCCTAGATAGCAACTGGCATGATGTTCTTTGGCATTGCTGCTCCTGTGCATGGACACATGCTCTAGCACTTTAGCATACTGGGGGCAAGGTAGAGATCTTACTGCAAAAAATGAGACACTTACCTAGGGTGCATTCCTGAAGAGAAGGCCACACACCATTCTGGGGATGTTGGCTGGGATGAAATTATACCAGCCCAAGTTTTTCTCTAGGCGGTACCTTGGGATTCTCTAACAAACAAATAGTTGGGCAGTAGAAGCCTACCATCTACTTCATAAACAATGGCCAGAGCAACTTAGTCTTAATATATTTTAAGTGGCTATAGTTAAATTCTTATATTATAAAAAAATATTCTTAATAAACTACAATAAAATAAACTTTCTGGTACACAGTCAAGTTCCAGTCAGGGATAGATGTGACACCAGTAATTTGAATGGGGAAACTGACAATTTTTTTCATTTTATTTTAAATTAAGATATAATTTATATGCAGTAAGATAGACTACTCTTAGTATGCAGTTCTATGAGTTTTGATGAATGCATTCAGGCATGTAACTACCCCACAATCAATACATACAACAGTTCTATCATCTTAAAAAAATTCCCCAACCCTCATTGTGGTCAATCCCTCTTCTCACCCTGAGCCCTGGCAACCACTGATCTGCTTTCTGTACCCATAATTTTGCCTTTTCTAGAATGTTATGGAAATGGTATCACAGTATATAATCTTTTGAGACTGGCCCCTTCAGTTAGCATCATGCATTTGAGAGTCATTTATTTCGTTGCATATATCAGGTGTTTGTTTCTCTTTATTGTTGAATACTATCCCATGGTATGGATAGCCAGTTTGTTTATCCATTCTGCAGGTGAGGGAGATTTTTGGTTGCTTCTATATTTTGATGATTATGAATAAAATCACAAAAAGTATTTGTGGGCATTCTTTGGTGTGAGCAGAAGTTTTCATTTCTCTGGATGTAAGGTTTGTCATAGAGATTGTTTTTAAAATTAATTACAGTCTGCCTTCAAATAATGCTATACCACTTACTGTACAATGTAGGAATCTTCCAACAATGTGTCCCCAGTCTTCCTTCCCATCTTTCATACTAGTTTTGCTACACATTATACTTTTACCTAAGTTATGATCCCACAAAATGCTGCTACTATTTTTGCTTCAGACAATCAATGGACTTTGAAAAGTATTTGAAACAAGTTTTTTATTAACTTTGTTTATGCCACTTTTGGTATTTTTTACTTCCCTGCGTAGATTGAAGTTTCTTTCTGGTATTATTATCTTCATGTGAAGAATTTTCTTTAATCTTTCTTATAATGCAGGTCTGCTAGTAACAGATTCTGTTTTTGTTTATTTGCAGTCTTTAATTCTCTTTTACTTTATAAGCTATATTCACTGCATATACAATTTTATGCTGACAGGTTTTTTCCTTAAGTACTTTAAAGATGTCACTCCATTAAGCAGGAATATTTAATACAAAAAAACATTAATTTGTAAAAGTGGTTAATGACTAAAATGAGTAGAAAAGGATCCTTAGGAATCTGGGAGTTGCTACTATGGGACTGAGGAGCATAGCCAAGGAAGGAACAAAAAATTTGCAAGATATTTCCTCCTACAACCATAGATTCCGATCTCATGGGACAGGGTGTGGCTATGGATTATAGATGGTGGAGAAATTCTTTTAGGCCCTGAGGGATGAAGCTTGTCTGCAGACAGCTGCCCTCTGGAGGGTCACAGAAACTGGCTGGAAAGTGAGCATCTCTGGGAACCTTGCATGCCACCAGCTGCCATCCCAGAGGGAGGGGAAAAAATCACTCCAGAACTGGGAAAAGAAGCCCTTTTCTGTGCTATTTCTTCCAGTGTCCCTCTAACCCTCTCCACTGGCAAAGCCTGACACTGTGCTAGCTAACAAACCAGGGGTGTTTATGGGGTTTTGCTTTACTCTAAAAATGCAGGACAAAAAAAAATTATGGACTTGGAGCGAAGAAGCAATAGATTTATCATCAGTGCATATGCCAAAATAAATGAGAGGCAAAATATACAAGGGGTCATATGAGACTTGTCCACATCAACAGCTAGAAAAGTATATATTGAACAACCTGCCCTGATGGCTTGAGCAAAGAATCTTTCCTTGCCTCTTCCAGTGACTGGTGGCCCCAGGTGTAGCTCAAGCCTCTGCCTCCAACTTCATGTGGACTTTTCTGTGTGTGTCTCTCTGAGTCCTTTCCTCTTCTTATAAGGGTACCAGTCATTGTATTTACCCAGATAAATCCAAGATGTTTCTATCTTCAGACCCTTACTGAATTATATCAGCAAAGATCTTATATCCATGTAAGGTCACAGTCTGAAGTTCTGAGTGGAGACAAATTTTGGGGAAAATTTTTCAACCCACCACAATCATACAAAATACAATTGCAGTTGCACATACTGATAATAAACAATTGGAAAGTAAAATTTAGAAAACCATTTATAATCACAATTAAGGATAAATTCAGTAGCAGATATGCAAGTCCTATATCCAAACCTACGAAAAGCTGCTGGGAAAAATTAAAAAAGACCTAAATAAATGGAGAGATACACCATATTCTTAGATTGAAAACCCCATTAGGGTGGCATCTTTCCCCACATTGATCTATAGATTTAATGCAATTTCAGTGAAAATTCTGGCAGACTTTCTGGCAGAAATTAACAAGCTGATTCTTCAGTTTTATATAAAGTGAGCAAAGAGGTTGAACAGAATATTACTAAAACAAAATACGAGGGGTCAATATGTACTTGAAAGGATGCTCAATGTCTTTAATTATCATGGAAATGCAAATAAAAATCATGAGATACTGGAAGATACCTAGAAGAATGGCTGAAATAAAAAATACGATAATATTAAGTGTTGATCAGGATGTGAAGCAACTGGTACTTTCATACATTGTCTGTGGGGATATTAAATGGTACAACTTTAAAAAGCCATTTAAGCAGTTTTTAAAAGTGTAAACATACATTTGTCATATGATCCATAAATTTCACTCTTAGGTTTTGATGAAAGCAAAATTAAAATATATGTCCATATAATTGTGAATAAGAATGTCGAGAGCAGTTTTATTCATAAAGTCCAAAACAGGAAATCAAACCAAATGTCCCTCATCATGTACATCCATATAATAAAAAAAAACTACTCAGCAATAACATTAAGTGAAATATTGATAATAGATAACAAATGGTTCACAAAAACATTATGCTAAGTTAAAGAAGTCAGTCATACAGCAATGCCTGCGGTATGAATTCCTTTTATATGATAGTCTAGAAGAGGTAAAATTAATCTCTAGGGATAGAAGTCACATCAGTAGTTCCCTAGGGTGCTCACTTTAAGGGTTGGTAGGGACATGAGGGAATTTTGGGGGGGTGATGTTAACGTTCCATAGTCTGTAGTTAGATGTGTATGTAGTTACATATTTAATAGCATTTTCACTGTACCGTGCACTTTAAATGAGTACACTGTATTTTATGTAAATTACATGACCATGTAGTTTCTTTTTAAAAAATCCAAACAACCTGAGAATAATTCCCATCCCGTGTCGAGAATGAGTGCCAGATTATATGTTTTGCACAAGAGAATGGGACCTGAGAAAATGGAGGAAAAAACACTAAAAAAAAATGTTTATTTATTTATTTAGAGAGAGAGTGCGCACGAGAGCAAGCTTGGGGGAGAGGCAGAGAGACACCGGGACAGAAGACCCAAAGCAGGCTCTGTGCTAACAGAAGACAGCCTGATGTAGAGCTCGAACACAGGAGTCATGAAATCATGACCTGAGCCAAAGTCAGATGCTTAACCGACTGAGCCACGCAGGAGCCCCAATGAAGACATTTTTAATTCCTGATTCGTGGAGCGTGGCTGGAGGTAAATAGGGCCCCAGCTAGGGTGATGCCTGTGTGAATTTGGCTGCAGTAGGAAAGAAGCTAACAGGCAGGGCCTAACTCCCAACTCTTCCTTCTGACCTCAGTTCAAATTTGCTTAAACACTTTTAGGCAGGGCAATTGAGCCCTGGTCCACTGTGCCTAAAGCTGGAGCTTTACCCTTTGGAACAGTCTTCCCTGTTCTCTGCCTGGAGAAGGGAGAGGAGCAAGAGGAAAAAGGACAAATGTTTAGCTTCCCCTCTCTGTGGGGCATGGTGCCAAGCACTTATTTGTCATCTCATTGAATTCTTAAAACCTTCCTGGTACGGGGTAATATTACATTTTCCTGAGTTTTAGAGAGAAAACAATGCATGCACTGTCATATAGCATATAAGTGGCCCAGGCTGGATCTGAACCACCTTCTGTCTGCCTCCAAAGCCCATCTTGAGTACATAGTATTGTGTGTTATACTCCTTTTCCAGATTCTTTCTTTCTTGCGCATCACCTTATAATTGTTCACATCTGTGTCCGTAATAGGATGTGAAGAACTTTTTCATTTATCTCTTATTTTAGGCACCTGAAATGGTTGGCCCTAGGTCAATGTCTATGAGTGCATTAGTTCACAGTACAGAAAGATCAGACTTGTGCTTAGAATTTCCGATTTACAACTGCAGGGCCGACTGGATAGAATACCACTGTGTTCTCATAATAGAGTTTATAGCAGAGTATTCAAGTCAAGTTGAAATAAAAAAATCAGTAACAAAGGGTAGAGTAAATTGTTAAAATCTCAAGCTGAGTTATATCTGGTTCAGTTTCGAGTTCTAGAGAATGATGTTTATTAGTTCTTTGATATAATCTAAACTGGCCATTCCATTTTGGGGGAACAATCAGTGTTTAACTTGTCAGCACGGATATTCTTTGCCGCAGCTAGCCTTAGCTCTGATACTTCTTGATCAGATTATAGCCACGGGTTGTACTTAAGCTGGAAAACTGCTCAGAAATAGAAGTAGTAATATGCATTTTTTCTGGTTAGCTGTATTTTTCACTGTGACTCTGTGTCCTAAAGTCTGCAGTAATTGCTTAATCCCAGGTAGGGGAGCTCAGCATGCTGACTTGAATCTATGGAGTCTCATGTCACTGGGGATCTAAACACCTTGGAAGCCCACAGGCATCTATCTCCTGGTGCTTTATTATGCCAGCATGGAGGGCAACCAGGGGGCTGGATTGTAAAGTTGAAACTCTACATCACTTTGGGGAAAAAAGAGAAATTACTTTTCTTGAAATGTCCAGTTGAGCCAAATGTTTTGACCTCTAGTATATGCAAAGTATGGTTGTGACAGATGCTGTTTGTTGCCTACCAACATTCTGCTTCTTTGTTAACAATATCCTGATTCTATTCAGGCTGCAACTAAACCAGCCCCAGATGAAGCTGGTTTGTCTAATTCAATGTGGTAATCTGGTTCCCTTAGACATTGATTGGCCTAAGTGTGAACATGTGGTTTACTTCTAACCAATGAGAATTCATGGAGAATCTGCTGGGGGGAGGATTTAAGGAACTTGCTTTTTCTCCCAGATAAGAGAGAGAGTTTTCGAGCTAGCTGTGGGAAGGGGATTTTTCTGCCTCTTGTGTTTTGGATGCCATCAACTGAAGCCCATTCCTTGGCTCAGGCTCCTTTAGGGAGCCCATCTACTCACACATCAACTTTCCATGGAATATACTGTTTGGAGCTGGCAGCCAGCACCCTGAGGCTATGAAGAAAAGAGTAAGCAAGTTAGTCTCTGGGACCCAGTGATTTGACATATTTGTGCTATTGAACCAATCCTTGAACTGCTACTTGAAACTTCTTGTTAAATGAAGAAATGGGATAACTTTATTACTTAAGCTTCACATGATCAAGTATTTTGTCACTTGCTGTGGACAGCATTCTGACCACGAATTTGCTGGTTAACACAGATAATTGGTTTCCTCCCCCCCTTTCTTACACCTATAAAACAGAACGAAAAAATAAAAAAGTCAGTGTCACTGTACTGTTACCTTACAATTGAGTTTCAGTGAAGAGTTAAAAGTGCTGCATTTTTGTTCTTAAGTTTTTAGTATTCTTGAGCATCTTTAAGAGATGGAGTAACTACAAAGTAATTAATTATGCATTTTTGGGGTATCTGTTATCACTCAGTGAAGATATGTTAAAATGATGAGGCCTTAAGCCATTGTCTATTTTCAATGCTTACATTTAAACATTGTTATTCATGTCCTTAGAGTCTAAAGTGACAAGAAAGTGAGAATTGAATAATTAGAATCAGATGTTTCATTTGGTATTGGCAAGATTTATGCACGTGTGTGTGTTTTCCAATCAAGGCAACCTTTAATTCTTGGAATATACCTTTACTAAGCTCCTATTTCATCTAATACTTGTCTCATCATTTTTTTCTGTTATTTTTAAGAAAATGAAGTAACTTTTCAGAGCATTTGGAGACCACCATAAATAATTTACACCTTAACAAATGCCTGCCCAGTGAACAGAGAGCAGAGCATGTGTGGGGTCTGGCCACTGATTACTCGGACTTGCTGGCAGCCCAAGTGCACCTGAAAGTCAGGGGAAACTTTTGTCTCTCCCCCTGTGTATTCTTCAAACAGGACATGGATCTTTTGAATATTCTGAAGATTTATTTTTCTGCCTGGTGTAGATGGCCTCCACTGATATCTTAAACCCTGGCCAGAAAGCTACATGGCCCTTGGTATTGCTATTAAGACAGAGTTATTAATATAGAAATGCATTCTGTTTGATTTTTTCCCCTCTTTGGCATGCATGCTCTTTATCCAGGTAGCTGGAGTATTTGTGCAACATGAGGTATATTTATGGATACTTCATTACTACAAACAAAAATACCTAGCGCTCTTGTTGTGGGACAGGGAGTGCCTTTGTATGGATCCCCAAACCTCCCCAGGATCATTGGTATATGAGGGATTCCAAGTAGAGTTCACAGTGATTCTGCTTTAATGTTTCGTTGCTCTGGTTTTATTTGGGCAGAGCACTCACAAAATAATGTGTGCTTTAGTCCTAGTGTCTGACCATATAGACTTCTGTATCAATAATGACTTGGAGGCATGTGCTTATAGATCTCACATAGATGAAAAATATGCCATACTTAAGAAATAATTTTTTTATTCAGTGAAAAATTCAGGGTAATGTCCCATACAAACTTTGTTATATTTTATTTTTAGTCCCTTTGCTTTAAAGAGTAACTTTATTATATTGGGTGTTTGCAGTTTGAATATCACTCTTTTAAAGTTTTCATTGACTTTATACCTGAATATTACTTCTTTAGGGTAAAGTACGTAGGTAGTCTTTATTTCTGAGGTCTAAGTATTTGTAATGACCACTTTTTCTTTTTCTTTTTTTTTTTTAATATATGAAATTTATTGTCAAATTGGTTTCCATACAATACCCAGTGCTCATCCCAAAAGGTGCCCCCCTTAATACCCATCACCCACCCTCCCCACCCTCCCACCCCCCATCAACCCTCAGTTTGTTCTCAGTTTTTAACAGTCTCTTATGCTTTGGCTCTCTCCCACTCTAACCTCTTTTTTTTTTTTTTTTCCTTCCCCTCCCCCATGGGTTTCTGTTAAGTTTCTCAGGATCCACATAAGAGAGAAACCATATGGTATCTGTCTTGCTCTGTATGGGTTATTTCACTTAGCATCACACTCTCCAGTTCCATCCACATTGCTACAAAAGGCCATATTTCATTCTTTCTCATTGCCACATAGTATTCCATTGTGTATATAAACCACAATTTCTTTATCCATTCATCAGTTGATGGACATTTAGGCTCTTTCCATAATTTGGCTATTGTTGAGAGTGCTGCTATAAACATTGGGGTACCACTTTTTCTTAAGGAAGGACCACAAGTTTCCAAGTGAAATGGCAGTAGAGACTGAGATTATGGGCAAAGGTCCCCAGTGACCTAAACATAATGAATGATGTCATTTCTAATAAAGTTGGTGAGGTTGTGCCGGTGATTTTTGGAAAGGACATGGAGAGTTAGGTTATAGCAGGAATGTATTTACTACAGAAAGTAGTAAAATGAGAAAGAGTTAAATAGCTAAGAATATGATGACTCAATAATTTGTACATGTAACATTATTCTTAAATGATTTGTTTAAAACAACACCTTGTGGGAGGGGGTTGGAATACAGGCTATTTACTAAGTAGTACAGAAATATTTCAATATTTAAGAAGTGGATATGGTCATTCCAATGAATGTCAACTAAATAAGTTGCCTTGGTTTCTTGGGAGTTAAGTATCCCTCAATGCCAAGGGATCAGAACTTGATGCCTGACAGAAAGGGTGTTGGTGCCTCTGCTATGCTTTTGTTTCTTTTCATTTCTGAGCCAATGTATGTATTGCCCTCATTACTGTTCTATGTTTCTGTTGATTGTCTAGTCTACACAAAAATGTGTCTTGTTTTTTGTCACAGTTACAATTAATTTTTTAAAAACTATTAAGGCAGTGTTGGGAAAGTGCTTAAGTATACATTCAAAAATACCACATGAAATGGAAATCTCCTTGGCTGTATCATCTTAATATGAAAAACCATGCTTCTGCTATCTGTGCTATGTGTTTGGGACAAAAAGGTTTCCCAGCTTGGTGTCAACTGAGCCTGAAGTCTTCTTTTCTCTTTAGACCACTCCTACTTTGCTGCTGTTCTCACCACTGCACCAATATGGCAGATGACCCAAGACTCAGTCTCCAAACCCAGCAGATGATTTGAAATCCTCTTGCTTGTACTCATAGCAGCTTTTGGCCAGTTGACCTTCCACTCATCCTCCAAATGCTCTTTTCTTTTGGCTTATGGATACCATGTTCACACTTTTCCGCCTACCTCTGTAATTATTCCTTCTTAGCATTCATCATCTGTTTCTTCTTGTGTTCTTGACTTGTATATTTTGGAAGGCCTCAGGACTACCCTTTTGCTGTTCATGCTATCTTTTTTTCTCCAGGTGATTCTAACTACTTCCTCAGCTTTCTACACTATATTCTGATATTTCCTGAATTCATAGAGAAATTTTAGCTTCATACCTTTATACCTGTCTGAGAAATCTTTGTTTAGATAATTCCAAGTAATTTTGATCTTTACATATATATGAAACTGAACTTTTAATCTTTTAGTTGTGGATTTACTTTTCTTCTAGTCTTCTGCCTCTCAGTGAATGCCACCAATATCCTAGTGTTCCTTCTTGGTAGAAATTAAGAAATCAATCTCGATGCCAATTTTCCCATACCCTCACATAAATCCATCACCAGGATTCATTATCTTTTGTTGCCAAAGTATATCTGGAATCTGACCACTATAGCCACTGCTACCACTGGCCTACTGCAAGCCACAAGCCTTGCTCTTCTAGCTATTATATGAGCTTCCTATTTGGTCTTTGCTCTCGCAATTTTGTTAAATTTGAGTCCATTCTCCACAAACCAGGCAAAGAAATCTGTTTAAAATAGAAATTGGGTTTTGTAATTCCCTTCTGGGTTATGTTGAGTTTGGCAAGGCGTAGACACCAAGGTACAATTAAATGAGTGTAGATTTTATTAGGGAAACTCTAATGAGGAAAAAAAAAAATGGGAAGGGAGCTGGGGAAGGTTGGAGAGCCATGAGACCAGGAGACAAGACTATTCAAAGAGAAGGAAAGAAGGTTGGGTGTCAGCGTCCCGGACTGGTCAGTCTAAAGACATGTGGTAGGGTTGTGAAAGAGTCATTGAGACAACGTGGCTCATCAAAGGACTGTGTGTCTCCCAGGAATTGGTCTATTTTGCACATCTGCTGCAGTAGGTCACTGGCTTGGAGGAGCCAATGAGAAAGGTGGCCTTGGGGCAAATGCCCCTGTGGATATCAGAATGAAGTAGCTGGGAGCTTTATACTACCTGTAGATGGAGAGGTGTAGGGCATATTCTCATGGCCATCTGTATTAGTTTTCTAGGGCTGACATAACAAATTACCATAAGCTGGGTGACTTAACTACAAAAATTTATTCTCTCATAGTTCAGGATGCTAGAAGTCCAAGGTCTAGATATTGGCAAGATTGACTCCTTCTGGAGGCTCTGAGGGAAAAATTTTTCCTTGCCTTTCTCCTAGCTTCTGGTGGATGCTGGCAATGTTTTAGATTCCCGGATTGTGAGGCGTGATTCTAATCTCTGGCCCCATTTTCACACTGCCTCTCCCTGTGTCTCTGTGTGTCCTCTCATCTTAAAAGGACAAAAGTCACTGGATTTAGACCTCACCCTAATACAGTATGATGTCAACTAATGACATCTGTAAAGATCCTATTTCCAAATAGGTCTTATTCCGAGTTTCGGGGTAGACCAGAATTTCTGGGGGAACCTGTCCAATGCACTATATTGCCATACCTCCTTAAGTCTTCAACAACTAGAACACAGGTAGGTTAAAATGAATGAAGTTTAATGAAAATGAGTATTATATAAAAATGCAGTTGGGATGGTGTTAGGGAGGAAAGGGAATGCCTCAGGTTCAGCAGAACATCAGATAAGGGGATCTGGGAGTCTGAGAGATGGCATGTGATGTTATAAATGGAGTGGAAGAGATGGTTCAAAGTGAAAATATACAGACCCTGACAGCTGACTACATAAAGGAAGTGAGGGAAAGAATACGTAAAAGGTCGATCTGACTGGCAGACAATAGCGAAAGAAGAAAGGAAATGACCAAGAGCGTCGGTCTTTCTCAAACACTTACTTCATCTGTTTGTCGTTAAGAATTTGTGCATGTGGAAAGATAGGGGGAAATATCTAAGAAGAGATAACCTGGGTTAAGATGAAAGCAGCCAACATCATAATGAAGGAGCTCCAAAGTAAGAAAGGGTGGGGGAATACCATGCATTATGATTCCTATTAGTCTTGGATTTGAGACGAGTTTCCCTCTTTTGAATAGTGAAAAGTCATCTCTGCCCTTTGGTTTGAAGCACAAAGCAATAAAACAAGGCAAAGCAGCAAATGTGAACCAGTCATTAAACTGGGGAAGAGAGTTCAGGGTTCCTATAAAATAGTGAAATGGTGTTCTAATTCTTGAACAGCAAGATCCCTGGGCAGGGATCAGAAAAGGTAGAAACACAGGCATTTTAACTGCTTATATTTCTGTGTTATAGAATATGTAGACTCTGTATAGTGAAAGATCCTAAAATATATCTGGTTAGTAGATTTCAAGTGAAAAAAAGCTCTGTTGTCCTTCATATATGTATTTTGCACAAAGCTGAGCTGTTTTCCAGCATTTTCTTCCACAGCGCTTCTACATTCTCAACCAGAGCAAGGTCTAAATCAGAGTTCCTCGACCTTGACACTATTGATATTTCATTGTATGTTTGGTGGTGGTGGTGGGGACCTGTCCTGTGCATTGTAGGATAGTTAGTTGTGTCCCTGGCCTTCACCCACTAGATGCCATTAACACATTCTCCTCCCCCACAGTTGTGACAGCCAGCATTATCTCCAGACATTGCCAAATGTCAAAATCACCCCTGATTGAGAACTGCTGGTTTAAATCATGGCTGTCACATGCAAGATACACTCGATCTGTAGAGTAAAAACTCTTAACATGATAACATAATGAAGGAAATGTGTTAAACAGATTACATATCAGGTAAACAGGATTTGATCTAAAAGCTCTGAGCATTGCCAGCTGTGATGATGATGGCTGTATTGCAGCCAGCGTGCTGTAAACTTGAGAAGTTTCTCAGTCAGCCTCCAAGCTTTGGAAGAAAGATCCAACAAATGCCCAGACATTTCCTCATCTACTGGCCCATAGGTCCCATTGCAAAATTTTGAGTAGGGAGATTACCTGAGTGCTACTGATGACTACAAATGAATGCTTAAGAATTGTCAAATTAGCCGATTTCACATATCATCTTGTTTGTAGTTTGCTAAATGTCTTGGGTAAAATCTCTCAAGATTGAATAAGCCCAGGAAGGCTTTTTGATTTACTCAGCTCTTAATGCTCAGTCTCATTAATGTAAATGTAATTGATACCTTCTGCTTATTATCTGTAAAGAAGGTCGAGTTTTGAAAGGTTTTCTGAGTTGCGTTTGGGATTTCTTGGTGAGATTTGTTGATCCTCCTTTTCTCTAACTAAGAATCTCGGCCCAGCAGGTCTTCTCTCCCTCCATTGTGAGTTCAGTAGAGTTTGCACCCTGCCAAAGCAGGCTTTCTCCTTCCTAATTCTCTTTCTCTTTTATTTGTAGCTTTTGTTCTGTGGGGATCCTGAACCTACAGTGAATAAAATGTGGCAGATATCAAAACTGCTGACATTCTTTCAAAGCAGACTGAGAGAACAGCCAAATTTCAGGGTTGTGCTTAATTTGAAAAATTGGTTAGGAAATCTTGCGTGCAGGGAAGCATCTGGGATGTTTGAAAAATGGCATTGGTGTTCCTAGCTGGAGAGAGGAGGCTGGTGACCAGTGTGGACGGAAGTTGGCATGGAGCTCTGCATTCCAGAACTTAGAAAACATTTCTTCCTTTTTTTTTTAAACTATGCATCTTGGCTCCTTTTATCATGCACCTTCCTATCTCTCTGGACTTGATGGAAGGAGAGTAGCTAGAGCAGATCAGATGTGAGGGGACCTGGCACAGGGTGCCTGTCGTACATCACACTTCTTCCGCACTGCTGTTACAAATGCTGAATGGCAGCCTCAGAAGAATTCTCCCTGTGGTGTCTCCTGCAGGAGTTTCCTTGACTGTGTAATAATCAGATCTGACCAGATGGTGATGAGTCCGGGAATGCTTTCTGAATGGATGCTTTTTAATCATTCCTGCTAGTCTTCCTAACTGAGTGGACCATTCAGCTTCAGGCTGTGCATGTTGTAAGAAGTCTCACAGTTTGGACTCAAAGATTGTTAGCAATTGTGATTTCCCATAGTTCAATGGGAGGGCAATTTTCCCTGTCTGCAGTAATTTTAAGTGACTGAAGTGACAGACTGTGACAAACTGAGAGCTGCCATGTAGAAACCAGATGATGTAGGCTTGGATCCTGTCAATGCCTTTTTATATAGGTAGCCTATGAGAAAGATCGCTTCTCGTGGGGTCTCTGAGTCTCTTCACTTGATGATCTTGGCTGTTGTGTTGGGTGCTGTGGAACATCACCCAGATCTCTCTTCAGAGTCCTGTACTCATGAGCAGAGTTTTGGGCTGCTAGTGGTTCACAGCTTGATTTCTCTTGAGAAGGGAGCTGCTTCCACCAAGATTTTTCTCACTCCCCTTCTTTCCTCGAGGAACCCAGATCCAGCGATTGGGCTGGGGTACAAGGGTCCTTTGCTTCAATCCTTGGCACCTCTAAAGGACCATTCTCCACTCCTGAGTTCTGTATGGGATCAGCCAAGGCCTCTTCTTCCTCTACCCAATCCTGCTGCCCTTACTCCATCACAATTAACACTTCCCAAATGACTTTCTGCATGCAGATCTCCTTTTCTGAATCTGCTTCTGAAACCCAACTAAGGCCCCCATTTAGGGAAAAACAAAACAAAACAAACAAAACCAGCAGCGAATGTCCTGTACTCTCTTGAAAGAGCTTTTCAGTTGCAGCCTAAGAATGATTTATCAGACCATGATAATCTTTCTTTTAATGCTAGAAGTAATGGAATTTTTTTCCCCATCATGTAAAAAGCTATGGTAATCCTGCAACAGACGGTAACTGAGCATCCTATCCATGCTAGATACTGGGCCGGATGCAGGTGACATAAAAATGATAGGGAAGGGGCGCCTGGGTGGCTCAGTCGGTTGGGCGTCCGACTTCAGCTCAGGTCACGATCTCGCGGTCCGTGGGTTCGAGCCCCGCATTGGGCTTTGGGCTGATGGCTCGGAGCCTGGAGCCTGCTTCCGATTCTGTGTCTCCCTCTCTCTCTGCCCCTCCCCGTTCATGCTCTGTCTCTCTCTGTCTCAAAAATAAATAAAAAAAAGTTAAAAAAATTAAAAAAAAATGATAGGGAAAAGATGGTACAACTGCGTCCCCCCCTCCAACCTATAAGGGGCTGTGGCAAGAGGCAGCAGTGAGAAAGGAAGACAGTGCAGGAATACACATGTAGGGATACATGCACAAATGGCAAAGTCACAGCTTAAAGCCTGCCCTTCCTCCTTCCAACCCCCACCCCCACAACATCTCTGCCTCTCAGGATTGTGGTGCTTTCTATATTCTTGTAGTTCTTTTATTACTTGCAAATATACTTTGTGCTTGTTGGTTTTCATTTGGTAGATTAGAAAAAGGCCAATATATGTTCTACAACTTTTTAGAAATTCTGCTCTGCGGTGGAATGAGCATTGCATTTCATTTCAGTGCAAATGTTTCCTGTGCTTGGGTACTTTTATTGTAGTTTGGTAAAACAAAATTTCTTATTTCTTGATTATGTACAGTGCTCAAGTCTTTATGAAAATAGTTGTCTAAATTTTGTGTTTAAGTTTTAAATTGAGTTTGGACATTTGGAAGATGAAATGTTTTTGCAAAATTCTAGTTCTGTTCACATCTGTTTATCATCTATTTTATATCATTAACATGAGTATGTTTTCAGCGAGAGTGAGGCTTAAAAATACTAAAGCCTATTTTGGATGAAAACTGTTGAGTCTAAGAAGTTAAAACTCCTTTCAGATTCTATACAAGTCTTTGCCTAAACTAGTTTCATAAGTACAATTGAAAGGAAACTGTGTATTTAGGACATTTAATTTAGGTGACACATACGGTCTAAGGGATTTGGCAATAAAGAAAAGTAGAAAGATATCATTTTGTAAGAGATTAGTGAAAAAAGAAATGCAAACAAAGTCCTTCAGATTTGCTCATTTTTTCTTTTGCCAAATGTTTTGATGAACATGTATTAGAATAATTTTTGACTCCATATTAAAAGGAGTCGGGTGTGCAAAACTGATGGGATGGAAGATGATCAATCACCTTTGGAATAGTAAAGGCCACTAAGGCTTTTTATGCTAATGAATAAAACCCTAATAGAGTCTGCATCTTTCAGATGCTGAAAAACTTTCAGTTTTTATCTGAAAGTAAGCAGAGCTGTGTGGAGTCATAGTAAGTTAAAGTGCGTATATGTGTGTGTGTGTCTCCCCCACGATTTTTCATTGACTGCCACATCACTGCCTATCTTGCTTCTGGCTTCTTATGACGGGGGGCTGGCCTGGGCAATGCAGCCTTTTATGGGAGGAGATGCTCTGGTGATTGGGAGAATGTGGTCAATTGCAAATGGTCCCCAGAGGTGTGGGATCTGACCCAACACACGTGTGGTGCATTCCTTTACTAGAGCATTAGGCACAGCAAGAGGATGGTGGGCTTGGGGTGGGGGACAGGAAACAGAGGATGTAATGTCAGAGAAAAGCAAGTGCTAGGTCCAGGCTCAAATTAGTCACCTGATGGGCAGTAACAACTGTTAAGATCTTCAAGCTCACTCTATTCCTTAGCTATAACTCAGGAACAAGTGATTTTCCTCTGATAATCTCTACTCTGTACGACCATCCTGAATGTGCATGTGTAAAGCCCAAAAGTGACCTTTCTATACTATTTGATACTCTGTGTAATGTAGCACTGTTAATTCTGTGTCCACTGACTCCGTTCTCCTTTACAGTAGTTCACCTGGGAACGTGTGTCTGGACCACTTCCTTCATCTTTGCTATAAAGCAGAATTTTCCAAAATTGTGGGCCGTGTTCCAAAGGTGGCACATGAGATGACTTTAGGTCACTCACAGGGCATTAAATAATAACCTATCACACAGCAAAAATTCATTTCTATCTCCTTTTAAGTTACTTTTAGTTGGTGCTATTTGAGATGGTAAGTTTGTCTTCCCAGTCTTGGTAGGAAAAAATTCTTTTCAGAAAGAAAGAATAGCTCTCTGGACCTGAAGTACATGCTGAAGTATCCTAGGTAATACTGGGTTAAATATAAACGTTTAAAATTGTATTTATTTTAAGACTTAATTTTTTAGATCAGTTTCAGATTTATAGCAACATGGAGAGGAAGGTAAAGAGATTTTCCTTATACCTCCTGCTCCCCCACATGCACAGCCTCCCCACTATCAATTTTCCCTACCTGAGTGGTCCATTTGTTACAATTAATGAACTTACCTTGACCCATCCTTAAAATGTATCTTAAAGGTAATTTTCCACTTATTCCAGTATTATTGTAATACTAGGTTTTTTAAATACTAGAGATAGAATGTTTAGATCTGCCAGTTCAAAGAAAAGTATTACACATTAGTACAGGTGATACACTAACATGGGAAAAAATCTGAAGGAAGGTCTTGAATAGCTGAAGTTTGGAAAACAATGATCTTTTGTTTCTTTTTGCTTTTACTATTCTTCATAGGGTTCTCGAGTGAGTCCCATTTGTTTCAATAGCTTTAAATATCTCCAGTCTATTAAGTTTCCCAAATATATGTCTGTCTTCTGAGATTCAGGCTCACCTGGCCAAATGTGAACTCCTTTTTTAAATGATAAAGACCTGCCTTTGCAAGGGGCTCCCAGTCTGATTAATGGCAAGCCTCCCCCATCTCCCTCAAGGTAGCTACCTGAGACTTCCTTATTTCCCCTCCCCCATCCCATTGCTTCCCATACAGAATCTTTCTCCAGATTCTCTGGCCTCTTTTTCTTGAATCTCCTTGGAGTCTGTTGTCTTTTGTCTGTATGTATTGACAGTGCTGTAACTCTAGCCCTCACAATGTGTGTCTTGGACCAATATACTTGCTTCTTAACTGAATTCTCTGCCTCCTTTATTGATTCTCTCTCTGTCCATTCTGCTCACCACTGCCTAAGTTATTTTTGTAGTGTATATAAATCAATACATGGCGTTCCATTGTTTAAAACCCTTTGGTGGTTTGTACTTGCTTACTTGAAATGATAGAAAGTCCTTTACTTGGTGTGTGAAGCCCTTCATGGTCTGCGTTTTGACTACCCATCCATTTTTCATTTCCTGACAGACCCTTCTGATTTCCCACCTCACACCATATATTATGGCAACATTTATAGTTTCCTAGTGTAGTGATTGTGCTACACCTCTCTGCTTACGTACACATGACTCCATCTACTAAAGAGGAAGTCTGGATAGTGGTTAAGAGCAAACGATTTGTGTTTTATGCCTATTGTTGTTACTTATAAGTATGTGATCTTGGTCAGGTTACTTAACCTTTTTATGTCTCAGTTGCTTTATGTAAAATGGGGATACATACTAAGAATAATACACATCTCACAGGTTGATCTGAGGATATAATGATATAAACAGATGAAGTGCCTAGAATAGTGCAGAAACATAGGAAGTGCTATATGAGTTATTATTACTATCACTCTGAATGCCTTTTTATATCAACTGAGTGAACTCCTATAATTTTTTTTCATTTTTGAAGTAGCTCATTTTACAAATTTTATATAGTATAATGTGTAAAAATGTCAAATACAGTATTGAATGAAGGACTAATAAAAAATTTATAAGGTGTTCATATTTATGAGGCAGACATAATTCAAACAAAACAACCTTGAGAGGAAATTAAAATATATTGAAATTTTTGATAAATGATAATTAAATATCAATGTTAATTTTTTAGAAAGTATTTTAAATCATCTTTTTTAATTAAAAATTTACAAAGTTTTTGGAGTTCTTGCTGGAATGAGATAAATTTTATCATAGATGTTATTTGTTTTTCTATAGATGTAAATCATAAACTTTCTCCTATAAAAGGATGAAAAGATAAAATAGATAAATTGTATAAGTAGATAACTTAGAATGAATGAAGCCTTTTTCAATTCTCCAGACTCTCTTAAAGTACATATTCTTAAACTATCTGATTATTTACTTTCATTTTATTCATTAATTCAAAGATATTTATTTAGATGATTTTCAGGTATTATTTTCATTTTGGAGTATTTGCTTTCACAAACTTGATACTTTTAATTTATTAAAACGTATTTACATATGTTACTGCCAAAAGTAGTTCTGTTTAAGTGATTAAAAGTCCTATCATTTGATAATTACAATCGCAGTATTTGCTAGCTGATCTCTTTTCACATCAAATAAAACATCGCATGTTTTCTTTCCCTAATTCCGGTTAACATAGAGTATAATATTAGCTTCAGGTGTAAAACTTAGTGATTCATCACTTACATACAATACCCAGTGCTCACATAGCAAGTGCCCTCCTTAATAGCTATCACCCATCTAGCCCAGATTCCACCTACCTCCCCTCTACCAGCTCTGAGTTCTCTATAGTTTAGAGTCTGTTTTACGGTTTACCTCTTTCCTCCCCACTATGTTTATTTGTCTTGTTTATTTTTTAATTTAATGTTTGTTTATTTTTGAGAGAATGAATGTGAGTGGGGAAGGGGCAGGGGCGGGGAGAAAGAGAGAGAGAGAGAGAGAGAGAGAAGAATCTGAAGCAGGCTCTAGGCTCTGAGCTGTCAGCATAGACCCTATGTGGGGTTCAAACCCACAAACTGTGTTATCATGACTTAACAGCCCTGATCCAGGCCCCCTGATTTGTTTTGTTTCTGAAATTCTACATATGAGTGAAATCTTAGGGTATTTCACTTAGCATAATACTGTGTAGCTTCAGCCATGCCCTTGAAATGGCAAGATTTCATTCTTTTTAATTCTTCTTTCATTCTTTATATAAATAAAATATAAAATATATATGTGCACATCTCCTCATTCATTTATTTAGCCGATGGACATTTGGGCTCTTCCCTTTGGCTGTTGTTGATAGTGGTGCTATGACCATCAGGGTGCATGTATCCCTTGAATCAGTATTTTTGTATCCTTTGGGTAAATACTAGTAGTATTGCTACATCCTAGGGTAGTTCGATTTTTAGCTTTTTGAGGACACTCCATACTGTTTTGCAGAGTGGCTGCACCAGTTTGCATTCCCACCAACAGTGTAAGAGGGTTCTCATTTCTCTGCATTCTCGCCAACATCTATTGTTTCCTGAGTTGTTAAATTTTAGCCATTCTGACTGGTATGAGGTGATGCCTCATTGCAGTTTTGATTTGTTTTTCCCTGATGATGAGTGAGGTTGAGTATCTTTTCATGTCTTTTTGCCATCTGGATGTCATCTTTGTAAAAATGCTTATTCATGTCTTCTGCCCATTTTTTTAACCGGATTATTTGTTTTTTAGGTGTTGAGTTTGATAAGCTCTTTATAGATTTTTGGATACTAGTCCTTTATCCAATAGCTTATTTGCAAATAGCTTCTCCCATTCCAAAGGTTGCCTTTTGGTTTTGTTGATTGCTTCCTTCAGTGTGCAGAAACTTTATCTTGATGAGATCCCAATGGTAAATTTTTGCTTTTGTTTCCCTTGCATCAGGAGACATTTCTAGGTAAAAGTTGATACAGCCAATGACAAAGAGATTGCTACCTGTGTTCTCCTTTAGGATTATGATGGCTTCCTTTCTCAGATTTTAATCCATTTTGAATTCAGTTTTCTGTAGGGTGTAAGGAAGTGGTCCAGTTTCATTCTTCATGTAGCTGTCCAGTTTCCCCAATACCATTTGTTGAAAAGACTTTTTTTTTCCCATTGGATAATCTTTCCTGCTTTGTCAAAGATGAATAACCATATAGTTGTGGGTCTATTTCTGGGTTTTTTATTCTGTTCCATTGATATCTGTGTCTATTTTTGTGCCAGTACCATACTGTCTTGATCACTACAGCTGTGTAATATACCTTGAAGTCTGGAATTGTGATGCTGTTGGTTTTGCTTTTCTTTCTCAAGATTGCTTTGGCTATTAGGGATCTTCTGTAGTTTGTGCAAATTTTGGGATTGTTTGTTCTAGCTTTGTGAAAAAACGGTGGTATTTTGATAGGGATTATATTAAATGTATAGATGGCTTTAGGTAGTATAGACATTTTAACAATATTCTTTCAGTCGATCTGCATGGATTTTTTTCCATTGTCTCATCTTTAATTCATCAGTGTTATATAATTTTCAGAGTATGGATTTTTTGCCTCCTTGGTTAGATTTATTCCTAGGTATCTTACAGTTTTTGGTGTAATTGTAGATGGGATCAGTTCCTTGATTGCTCTTTCTGCTGCTTCATCATTGACATACAGAAATGCAACTGATTTCTGTCCATTGATTTTTGTATCCTATGACTTTATTGAATTTCTGTATCAATTTTGGCAGTTTTTTTGGTGGAGTCTTTAGGGCTCTTTACATAGAGTATCGTGTTGTCTGCAAATAGTGAAAATTTGACTTCTTCCTTGCCAATGTGGATGCATTTTACTTTCTGTTGTCTTATTGCTGAGGCTGGACTCCTATAAATTCTTAAAGACAGATAGAGTATCACCTCCTCTGTGAAATACATATCCATGTCTCCAGGGGCATATTGTTTCTCTGGCAATGTGCCTCCACTGGAACTATAATGTACTTACTTGAGCAAATACCATATTTCATTACACTTCTTTTGTTTTCTGTTTTTCCTCACTACTAGACTGTGGGCTTCTTGAAAGAAAGGCTTGCATTTTACTTACTTTCGTCTGCGAAAAGTATGTGCTCAGTTTGTCAAATGAATGAACAAATAAAATTATGTGATCTTGAAAAACAGTTTTTCATCCTGGAAAATTTCAAAACCAAACAAAACTAGAGATGCTCATACAATGAACCATCATATACCCCAAATCTAGCTTCAGCCATCAACATATTGCCATTTTTGTTTTATCTAATCTTTATTTTTGATAGACTATTTTAAAGCAAATCTCATTTGTTTTTATTAATAAGTCACTAGATATCATGAATAGGTAAGGACTTAGTTTAAACAAGACCACAGTGAACAAACTGGTGTCATATAATACCCATTTTGTATTGTTTTCCCTAATCGTTCCCCAAAAATCTTTGAATTGTTGGTTGGGTTGCATTAGAATCTTTCCCCACCACACCCCACACCCCAAAGTCTATATATAGCGTTTAGTTAATGCGTCTGTAAACTCTTAATGTCAAAAAGCATTCCCTCTTACTTAATTTTTAAATAAACTAGATCATTTGCCCTTGAGCATTTCCCACATTTGGGATTTGGTTGACTGTATTGCTATATTACTATTTAACATGTTTCTCTATCCCTATATCCTATAAAGTGACATCTAGAGAATTGATCAAACTCAGGTTCAATTTTTGTAATAGAATATTTCATAGGTCATAGTCTATATCTTCTGTTCCATAATATGAGTAGTAACATGATGTGGGATTGTTCAATTTTAGTGATAAAATTTTTCAGTCGGGTTTGGGTGATGTCAACTTCATTTGTCCATTTAAAGAGTTCATCACCATCCTTTAGTTTAACATTTTAGCAGCCCATGAATGACCATTGTCTCAACCCATTATTTCATTAGGAGTTGCAAAATGGTGATTTTTCTAATTCTACCATGTCTTATGCATTTGTTACCTCGGCTTATTACATAAAGAAGATTATTCCTCATTAATTACTGAGTTACCTTCACATAGAGTTCATAAAGGAAAGATAAATGCATCAACTTTGCTTTTGTAAATTTTTATAATGATGGAATGTGTGCTAGCAATGTCTAATGGTGATCAGTACAATTTTTTCAAACATGATTTGACCTGATGGAATGTTATGTATTTACTATGTTTCATTCAATTGCAATAAGTATTCTTCATGATACTCAGGTTATTCTAGCTTTGGACTATAGGAGCTGTTCAAGGTACTCCTGAGTCCTTTTGATAGGTCTTTGGAAGTCTTACCTTGTTTTCAGGTACAGCAAGATAACCTCTTGTATATTTCTTGCCATAGACCTGGAATTACTCAATTGTATCATTGTACTTACTTCCCTTAAGCATGAAATGGTATTTAGAGATGACAATCTGAGTCATAGGATGGAATAGCATTGCTTCTAGGCCCTTTCAGTGGATGGAACTAGGAAATGCATATCTTACTGAAAGAAAAATAAATGAGATAATACTTAAATCTCCATTTAAATGATTATAGGGTTTTTATTTAACCTTTATGATTTGTTTAAAATAATTATTCTGAAAACTGTGCTTACTAACTGTATTAATGCAATTATATGTGTGCTATAATATTTTATAGTAGTTTCTTTTTTTATAGTTATTTCACTTAAAAATACCTGTAGTACTACTACTAACAAAATCATTCTGTTAAACTTCCTGTATGTGTGCATGTGTGTATTTGGTCTTCAGGATGTTAAAAAATAATAACACTTTTTCAGATAATTGTTGATTCACACATACTTGTAAGAAAGCACACAGATCCCATGAATCCTTTATTCAGTTCCAATGGGAGCATCTAGTAAAACTATTGGTTGATAGGACAACCAGCATACTGGCATTGTTACAAAACGTTTGCATCAATACAAAAATTCTTCAAGTTATCCTTTTATGGCCCTCCCCACTTCCTTTCTGCCTCTACCCTCTCATTACCCTCTGGCAGTCGCTTACTGTTCTCTATTTCTGTAAATTTTCCATTTAAAAATGTTATCTAAATGAAATACAACTGAATGTTAACTTGTGGGATGGGCTTTTTTCCATTCACCATAATTCTCTGGAGATTCCTCCTAGTTCTTGAGTGTATCAATTATTCCTTCCATTTTATTGGTGTTTAGTAATCCATGATATGGATATACTGTAGTTTGGTTAACCGTTCAACCGTTGGAGGACATCTAGGTTGTTCCCAGTTTGGACTGTCAGGAATAAAGCTTCTATAAACTTTTACATACAGATTTTTATGTGAACCTAAATTTTCATTTCTCTGGGATAAATTTATAGGAGTGTAACTGCTGGTTCAAACTGTAGTTGCATATTTAGTTTTTAAAGGAACAAATTATTTTCTAGGATGGCTGTACCATTATATATTCCCACAAGCAATATAAGAGTAATCCAGTTTCTCAGCATCCTCATGAGCATTTGGTGCCATCGTTATTTTTTGTTTTAGCCATTTTGTAACCTCTCATTGTGGTGTCAACTTGCATTTCCCTAAAGGCTATGAATGTTGAACATCTTTTCATGTGTATGCTTGGTGTCTTAGTCTATTTGAGCTGCTATAACAAAATCCCTCAGACTATTAACAAAGATTTATTCTCACAGTTTTGGAAGCTGGGAGTCCGGGGTCAAGATGCCAACATTGTCACATTCTGATAAGAGCCCTCTTCCTTGTTCATAGCTATCACCTTATCACTATGCACTGACATGGTAGAAAGGCTAGAGCACTCTGTGGGGCCTTTTAAATAAAAATACCAATTCTGTACTTATGGGCTCCACCTTCATGATCTAAGCACACCCAAAGTCTCCACTTTCAATTACCATCACATGGGGCTTTGGGATTCTAACATTTGCGTTTGAGGAGGACACATTCAGATCATCACACTTGCCATCTGTTGCTATAATAATCAGTTCATGATTATTTGCCCAATTTCTAATTAGATAATTGCTTACTTTTCAGTTTTGAGTGTTCTTTGAATGGCAGGTACTGGTCCTTCTATTTTGCAAATACTTTATTCCCCTTGGTAGCTTTTCTTTTCATCATAACTTTTACTCTGCAAAATACTCTGTTAACTTTGAAGTCAAATTATTAGTTTTTTCTTTTATGGATTGTACTTTTACTATCCCATCAAAGAATCCCTCATCTAATTCTATATCCCCAAATTTTTGTCCTCCTCCAAAACATTTTCATAGTTTTATAATTTAGATTGAAGTCTACGATCCATTTTGAGGGTTTTTTTGTTTGTTTGTTTGTTAAAGGTGTGAGACTTAGGTAAAGAGTTTTTTGTTTTTCTATAGATGTCTTGCTCTAGAACCATTTGTTCAAAGGTTATCTTTTTTTTATTGAGTCACTTCTGCACTTTTCTTAAAATCAGTTGTTGATATTTGCATGCATCTATTTTTGGATTCTTCCATTGATCTGTGTGTTTATCCTTTGGTTAATACCACATCATCTTGGTTCCTGTAGCTATATAATACGTTTTAAAATCAGTATTCCTACTCCTACCACTTTATGCTTTCTCAAAATTGTGTTATCTATTTTAGTTCTTCTGTCTTCACATACAAACTTCAAAACTAATCTTGTCCATATTTACAAAAAATCTTGGACTTTCAGGTCAATTGCATTAAAGTTGTATCTAAAGTTGAGGAAGAATTCACCTCTATGCTAGATTGAGTCTTCCAATCCAACACCTATGCTTCTCCATTTCTTTAGCTCTCTTTTTTTGTCATTGTTTCATAGTTTTCAGCATACAAGCACCCTATATCTTTTGTTAGATTTAAATGTATTGTTATATTTAAATCTATTTCATTTTTTGGAAGGGGGTGATTATAAGCATACTTTCATTTTAGTGTCCATGTGTTCATTATTTATAGAACTAAACTTGATTTTTGTACTTTAGTCTTGTATCCTTTGACCTTATTGAAGTCACTCATGAGTTCTAGAAGTTTTTGTTGTTGATATCCTGGGATTTTCTACATAGACAATTACGCCACTTACCAGGATGGACAGTTTGCCACCCCCACCTCCAATTCTGATTTATATTGTTTGATTTTCTTGACTTGCTAGAATTTCCAGTACAGTGTTAAAATAAGAGTGCTGAGAGCATATATCCTTGCATTGTTTGCAATGGGAACAAGGGAGAAAATACTCAGTCTATAACTATTGACGGTAATGTTAACAGTAGAATTTCATATATATTCTTTACCAAATTGAGGGAGTTTGCCTCTATTTGTACTTTTCAGAGCATTTTTGTCATGGATAGAAGTTGAAATTTGTTAAATGCCCTTTCTGCATCAATACACTTTACTTTTCTCTCTATAATTTTGTGAATTTGTGTGTGTGTGTGTGTGGGGGGGGAATCTGTACATCTCCTAATAATTGTTAATTGAGTAAAGAAAGTAACGAACTTGTTGTGCTTAGATGTCCACTAATTCAAGTATGTAACGGAAATGTTGTGGTGGATTAGTGCTGAAAATAAAGGACTATAGATTTATGAGTTAGCATCAGACCTTATTATTGCTATAGTATTTGTATAGGTGTATATGTTCCTATATACATACGTAGGTGTTATACGTACCTATATATGTATATAGGTGGACAGTCTGGTATATAGGAGTGTGTCTGTCTCTGTTTGTATGTAACCAAAGTCCAGGAATGTGTAATTACAAGCTTTTAATGCCTGCCTCTTCCTCTTTCTTTTTATTCTTCCTTTTCTCCCTGATCCAACTATTCACTTAAAGAGTAAATGGTATCTGCTTTCTGAACCCTCATCCTAATTGCACTGTTGCTGCTTCCTCCTCTAGGACATGAACCTTTCCCCATCTTCCCACTGAGGATACTTTACTAAAAGTGCTGAAAAGTAATTCCTATTCTTAGTAAATAGAAGTTCTGTAAGAATAGTGATAGTGCTCATGTCTCTTTCGTTCACTGTTGTATTTTGTAGTAATAGCATAGTATTTGATATATAATAAGTGCTTAATAATACTTTCTTCATGAATGGATGAATTAATCCAGTGGTGGCTAGCTGTGCTGAGCCCTAGAAGGCATTTATTACCAGTTTTTGTTTAAGAGCTTATGATTTTGTTACAGAGATAAAATGAATTTCCCTAGATAGTTCAACAGATGATAAAAAAAAAAAAAATTGCTATTATCAGTGAGCTGGAATTCAAAGATGGGCCAGAGCCTGTCAGTTGTTCCATAGGGGATGGTAGAGTAGAATTTGAATGGGAAAATGTGGTAGAACAGCAATAGTTATGTGTGGCTCAGCTTGGTGGGTTCATGAAAACAAATAGTGATAGGAAAATGTGGATTAGAGGGATGACCCCCACTCCCCAACCCAAATATTGAATCAGACTTGTACACCTGAAATAAATCCCACTTGGTCATGGAATATAATAATTCTGATACTTTCCTGAATCCTATATATTAATATTGTCAGGATTTTCACATGTATATTCTTGAGAACTACTCGTCTCTAGTTTTCTTAGTACTGTCTTTTTCTGGGTTTCTGTTTGAGAGTAATGCTAACTTCATAAAACTAATTGAAGTATATGCTCCTCTGGTTTCTAGAAGAGATGGTCTAGAATTGGTGCTCATTCTTTTATTTTTGGTCAATTCTAGAAAAAAAAAACAGATCAGAATATCCTCTTTTTGGAAGTTTTAAAATAATAAATTCAGCTTCCTCTATCAATTCTTTTAGGGTAGGTATGCTGGTAACAAGTTCTTTTAGTTTTGCATCATCTGAGAGGGTTTTGATTTCCCCTTAATTGCTGGAAACTATTTTCATTGGATGTAGGATTCTGGGCTGATAATTTATTTCTTTACGCATTTGAAAAATGTGCCACTTTCTGGACTCCATGTTTTCTAATAGAAAATAGACTGTCGTGCAGATGTTTTTCTCTTGCAAGTAGGTGTCATTTCTCTCATGCAGCTTTCCAAATCTCTTATTTGTTTTTCTTATTTGGAAGTTTCATTATGATGCATTTTGGGGTGGATTTCCTTGAGTCTGTCCAATTTTTAGACCACTTAGCTTCTTGAATATATAGGTTTGTCTGTTGCCAACTCAAGAAAGTTTTAAGACCTTATTTGAATACTTTTTAAGCCTTATTCTCTTTCTACTCTAATTCTGGGACTAGGATTTCTTGAATGTTAAATATTTGGTTAGAGTCCACAGGTCCCTGAGTATCACTTTTTTCTTTATTGACTGATGGAAATTGGTAGTTGCAGGTAACAGAGTCTCAGTTTCTGAAAGAGAATTGTTTTTCTTTTTTTCTTCTCTGTCTCACAAAATTATTGGGAGGACCAGAGATAGGAGCTCGAGGGTATATACCTGGAAGTGGGATTGTTAGATAACATGGTAATTCTATTTGTAAGTTTTTGAGGAACTTCCATACTGTTTCCATAGTGACTATATCAACTTAAATTCCAACCAACAATGCACAAGCGTTTCCTTTTCTCCATATCATTGCCAATATTTTTTGTCTCTTTGAGGATAGCTTTCTAACAGGTAAGAGGTTATATCTCCTATCATTGTGGCTTTAATTTGCATTTAACTGATGAAGTCACGTTGAGAATCATTTCTTGTTCTTAGTGACCATTGTTGCCTTTGAAAAAGCATATTATGTTCCTCTGCTCATTATTAATCAGATTGTTTTTTGCTTGTTTTCTTCTAGGCTGTAGTGGTTCCTTATGTATTTTGGATATTAACTCTTTACCAGAGTTAATACAGGAATGGATACATTCCTTAGGTTGTTTTTTGATTTTGTTAATTTTTTCTGTGCAGAAGTTTTCAGTTTCATATAGTCCCACTTATTTTTGCTTTTTTTTTGCCTTTCCTTTGGTGTTCTATCCAAAAAAATTATTAAAATTTTTTTTAACACTTATTTTGGAGAGACAGAGACAGAGTGCGAGTGGGTGGGAACAGAGAATGAGAGGAAGGCAGAATTTAAAGCAGGCTCCAGGCTGTGAGCTGTGAGCACAGAGCCCAATGCAGGGCTTGGACCCACGAACCATGAGATCATGACCTGAGCCGAAATTGGACACTTAATGGACTGAGCCACTCAGGCATCCCTTAACTTTTCCTCTTCATTTCTACAGTGGTTCATTCTGTGGTGTCTGTTTCTACTTGGATTCCTTCTACAGTAATCTTCATTTGTCTCTTTACACCAACTCTGTTGCTTAACCATCCTGAATGCCTCAACATTTATGATGTAAAATTTAGATTGATGTTCTATTTGATAGCTTCTATACTTCATTTTTTTGGGTAATACTGGGTTCTAACTTTTTGTTCACTAGTCATATTTTTTTCTGATGTGATTTCATTTTCATAAGTATATAAAAGTATATGTAAGTATTTCAAAAGTATATAATTAGTATATGATTTAGATTTCACCTTTTATCTTACAATATTTTTAATTGGCTTTAACTGCAACTTTTTTCATTGTTGATATTAAGTAGGATAGAATTTACTGTATTTGAAGAGAAAGTGCCTGTTGAGCAGAAATGAAGGTCACAATTGCTTTTCCAGCTTCAAAACTAGATTTCCTCTTAGGTTTCACTGTAATAAATTAAAAAAAAATACTTATCTGCATAGCTATATCTTTAATTCTTAGATCACCTCTGCAGCTTTTTTTTTCATTAGGATGTAAATCTGCTTTCTCTTTCATACCCAATAGTTTTTACCCCAAAGAAGAGGTGATCTGCTCTGACCAGTTTCTGTGCATTGTAGAGTTTTGACTATTTTTGAAATCCTGGCTGCTTCAGGCTGCCCCAACACCCCCAGACTTTTCTGCAATCCTCTTGTACACACCTACTAATAGGAACTTGTGAAGTTTCCCAGTGGTTATGAGTGTCCTCTGTTTGGCCATTTGAGTCTTCCATTCTGAGTGAAGACCTCTTTGAGAATGAATACTTGGGATTCCTAGCTTCCTTGGTTTTTAGAGCCCACCAGAGTTCTCTGTATTCCTTTTGCTTATTCCAGCCTAGTTGTTGTTTTCCCTAGGATTTTGCTGCTGTCAGTGTTTTAAATACACTTGTTTTTATACTGGGATTTACAGGATAATTTATCACCTTGTTTTACAGTCTATTCTGTTTATTGCTACATAACAAATATGCCCCAAGTGTATTGCCTTAGAACAATTTATTATTGGTATTTTTGGGTCATGGATTCAGGCATGTCATGGTGTGGGTGTCTTGTCTGTTTCACAGTGTTAGAACTGCAGGTGAGGTGACTGGAATGGTTGAGAGTGGGAAGATCTGGGACTTGCCAGGCCTCCCTTTATCTCTTCACATGGCTCACATAGGCTTCTTCAGACTAGAGTAGCCTCAAGGTATTTGAAGATCTTACATAGCAACTAAAGTCTCCAGGAGACCAACATGAAAGCATCCAGATTTCTTAAAACTCGGCCTGAAAATGACATAATATCTCTTCTGCCTGTTGTAACTCAAAGCAGTCACAGGCCAGCCAAAACTCAAGGGCAAGGCAAATAGATCTGCCTTTTGATGGCAGGAATGTCTAAGAGCTGTGGCCTCCTTCAATTCACTATAATAACCTAGTTAGCCTTTTAAAAATAACAGCTTTATTGAGATATAATTCACATATCCTGTAATTCATCCACTGGAAAATGCACAGTGTAATGATTTTTGGTATATTAATAGAATTGTGCAACTTTTGCACAATTTTGGAACATTTTTATCACCCACAAAAGAAACCCTGAACCAATTAACAGTAACTCTGATTTTTGTTAGCTTTTTAAAAGGGATTTGGAGATTGAAATAAAAAATGACACAGGACCACCCCCATTTTGCTCAAACTTGTGATAGGTTTTTATTTAAAGGGACTATTTCTGGTTTCTGAGATATGTATTATTGAGAATAAGGCACAGATGCAATTTTAAAAATACATCAGTGATATGAGAATTTTATCTTCCCTGTTTTCTACCAGATGTTATAGGGGAACAAATGAAATGATGAAAATAAAAACAGTTTTAAAAAGTTGAAAATCCATTCTGCATGTATTATTTGTGGTTCCTTAAATTTTAAACAGAGGAAAATGAAGTATTTTGAGAACATATTACCGTAGATTTTGTATATTTCTCAGTAGTTATAGTATCAATTTTCCTGTATTAAATTATGAATATACATATTCCTCGCATTTAAAGCAGTGAATTCTAAAATTTTGCTAATAAAGTGCATGTTCACCTATACAATCCTGTTTTCTCTTGAGAACCAATTTTAAAGCTGAACTTAAAAATCTAGGAAATACATACCGGCAGATTTCGAGTGTGGTTTGTGCAGCAGTGCCTTGGTAAGGAGAACTTGATCATCCAGTGCTGGGACTCCTACCCTTCCTTTCCTATACCTTCTGTCTTATCCCAGCCTGGATCTCTGCCACAAGGCTGCCTAGGTCCCAGGCATGGATGACCGTGTAACTGACGACTTTCCTAAATTGAGAGTTGATAAAGGGGAGAAGCTCGATCTTTTTGCACTTACGATTGGGGTAATCATATGATATATACTACCAATTGTGATGCTTTTGTCTTGGAGAAACGTTAAACAGGACACGCCCCTGGGGATAACGGATGTACATTGGGCTCCTCCTGAGCAATCAAAGTGTGTGGTCACTACCTAAAGATATATCTTACTTTGTTTTTCTTTTAAACTTTCTGTGTCACTTGGTGACTGAAGCATAGGGTGCTTTTCTCTCTGGATAGTCTTTCAACAAAGAGACTAGTCATATTGGGCATTGGCACCTGGAGGAGAAGACGGATTTAAGGTGAGGTATGCCTCCTACCAATATGGAGGTATAAATATGACATATAGTCACATATTGACTAGTTTGAAGTGAAATGGTGACCTAGTCATTTAATTAGTCAGGTTTGGAAGGTGTGTTTTTTTTGTTCTGTGTTTACCAGATTCACAGATACTTGGTTTTCTGTAAAATTATGTATAAAAAAATCCCTAATCATAAGAGAGTGTCTATTATGAACAGGTAGCTTAAATTCTGTCTCCAAATTTGATTCTCCATTTCTCTGTTGCTAGAGATTGTCTTGGGCTTAGTACATGTCTAATCTTAGTTTTGTTCCCTTAAAAAAATAAGGATAATACTAGTCCCTACCTCACATGGTTGTTTGAAGGCATACCAAGGTGAGATATGCAAAAAGCCTTCTATGTACTTAGTCTTATATAAATCATATGGGAGGTATTACTATTAACTGGTAAAGCATTTGGGCTCTGAAATGAAAATTCTTGGTTCTAAATTTCTGTTTCATAATAACTTATTTGGCATGTATCTTCTATATTAATCTCTCACTGAAACTCAGTTCTATCTATAAGATGAGGATACAACCAATACCTTCTTCATAGGATTGTTTTAAGAATCGAAGGATATATAATGTATGATAATATTGTAGCCTAGTTCCTGGAAAATGTTAAGCACTTGTACATGTCAGTTATTACTAGTGGGATCATTGGTCATATTAACAAGGACAATAGAAAACTAGGAAAGAACTTTTATTAAAACAGGGTTTAATCGAGATTGTTCTTTGTTACTTTTTTCCTACGGAAGTCTGACAAAGATTTGAAGGGTTTTTTTTTCCTTTTGTCAGGCTGTAGGTATGTTCTTTTCATGTATAAATATGGTTTTCTTTGCTGCATTAGAATCTTAAATCTGGAGTCATAAAAGACCATTAAGTGAAAAAAGGATTATCTACTTGTTCTTCTGTCAACCTGTACATCAAGCATGACTCTATCAGGGGGCCTTGGCTTGTAGGACACACTGGAGCAGAGGACCGTGGACTTGCTCTATCTCCACTGCTCAACCCAGCACAGTTTTTGCCACTGAACCTGCACAAGCCTGGACTCCTGGCCCAGATAGGATCCGGTTCCCAGGAGGAAGAGGTGGCCCCCTGCCAGTGACCTAGAATTAGGGTATTGTGATGTTTCACCATTTGATCTGCTGATTTTTCTCAGCTATGTTGTGGGCCTCTCCTGTTTGGCCATCAGTACCACAGTGTAGTTTCATGTGTCTCCTACCACTGACCTAAATCCTCTTCAAAACAGACCGTAGTGTCAGAACTCTGTTTCTAATGCAAGATTCGAGATTGATTGCATAGCTAGGGCAAAGCTAATTTGGACTCCCCTAACTTATAGTTAGGGAAGAATCTATAACTGTATGAAGATATTTTATCTGATTTAAGCACTCAGTGTATGTCTTACAAAGGTCTCCACCTTCAGATATATAAAGAAACAGCTTGTTCATGTCTTACAAGTGATCTGATCTTGGTCACAAGCTACTGACTGGGTTAAAACCGGCCCCTTCAGGTTTATGTTCAGTGTTTCAGGATTCTACTTGCTTTTCATATTTCTCCCTGAAATGGAGTCAGCGTGTAAAAAGGTGCTCACTGTCTTCCTTGGCATCAGAAAAAGGGCTGTAGTTGTGTGTGTCTGTGTGTGTCCTTGTGCTACTCTCTGGATTCATTGCTGGTTCTGCAGCGATTCTTAGAGCCTTTCATAGCTAGATGTGCTGGCATACTCTGCTGGAGTTTGAGGCTGAAGAACATGAGGTCTCTCCTCTCTTGACTTGGACAGGACCTACGGTCCTACCTGCTGTTTTGACCCTAACTCAGTTCTTCCAAGTACAGTGGCTGCCACAGAGGTATGGCTATGATTCTCTTTTGCTTACTAGCCTGCAATGTCTGAGGCCTTCAGATACAGGTGTTAACTCCTGTTAGTCATCCCATCGATCACCAGACATCTCATCAGTTACCTTCCATGACCCTCTTTAGGGCATGTGAGAATTTCTGTTTTTTTTTTTTTTTTTTTCCATGTCATCTTAGTCAAATTAGAGATCTCTATTCAGGCCCTTTCTCTCCCTAATGTGGCCATGTCACTGACTTCATGCTGAGACAGTTTTTCTAGGTTGACTGTTCTCCTCCCCAAGTGTCAAACAAATGTGGAGGAAAAGTCCTCCCAAGCTACTGAGAATGAAAGAGAAGTAGGACTTCTCTTAGTTCTTCATTGATGAATACAGACTATTTTCCTTCCTGCCTAGCTAAAGAAAGGAACTCTGAGTTTTGAATCCCTTGTTACATATTCTACCTCTCATTAGTTCTGCTTCTTAAAGTCCTTGACTGTCTATATGTCATTTCTCTTCATTTTCGGAAGAATTCAGCTCCTATATCCATTTCTTCTTCCAATGCCACAACTGTCCTAATTCTTGATGATGCCCAACATCTACAAGATCCTCCAATATCTTTGGTCTTCTATCCTTCAGTGACAACTGGTCTTAATTCTGCCACTCAATCCTGTTTATAGCCTAGGTTTTTGTCATTATTATTAATGATACCTCTTGTATCATTTTAATATCTAGCTTCTCCTTCTCTGACCATCCCTTTTAACTCTCCAGCTGACTTGCTTTAATGGTTCTGCTCCAACAACCCTTTGACACTCAGGGACTTGAAATGAGCTCATCTACCACTTTTTCCTCACATCATTTTTCTGTGACAATTCTGTGTTTCACTATTATAATAATTCCTTTGCTAAAAAACCACAGTTCCCTTAGGTCTCTCTTGTTTCAAGATACTACCTGCCTGTAGTTAAATCCAACTGTTTGTAGTGCCCATGCCCATGCATGAAAAGTTCAACATGGTTGGAGAAAAACTTTTCACCATGTTGACTGATCTCATTTTAAATTTATGACACCTTCAGGTGGGTCCTAATGATGCCAGCAACCATTTACATTTCCCTTATATATTCACCCCCTCAGTCCTTATATAACTTTTCAGACCTTTTCTTCCCTCCAGAACCTTTATCACCTCTTCTCTCATTATCCTTCTCTGCTGATGATAATAAAATAAAAACAATTAGAAGACAATTTGCCTTGGTTTATTCCTTCTCCAGTTTCTACCTACGTGTATCAAGATCCCATGTTCTGCCTTAACTCCTTTATGTGAATGAATTGTCTAAATTCCTAGCAAAGGAAATACCACTATTTGTGCACAAGACTTAATTCCCTTATCCTTTAAAGAGCTTTCTGATGATTTTCCTTTCTCATCCATGAATCATCAATTCTCTTTCCTTTGAACTTTTCCATGAGCCTATAGTGATTTCTCATAACAAAATGAAACAAACTGCCTCTACTTTTTTTTCCAACTACTACACTTATTTCTCTCATTTATAGCAAAGCTCTTAAAGATTTGACTCTGTGCATTGACTCCAATTCTTTCTTCTCTTCTGGACTGAACCTACTGAAATCAGATTTCACAGCCAGCACTCTTTTGAGAATGTTTGTGGTGTTCACCAATGATATCCAAATTGCTAAATGCCATGGCATTTATTTGAATGTCTTAACAACAATTCAGAACTAACATGTTTCAGCCTGAACTCTTCATCTTGTCATCCCCATCTCAAAATCAACATCATCCTTTACTTGTAAAAAATAATTCAGATTCATGCTTGAGTACCCTGTTTACCTTTCAGTGCACATCTAATCTGGCAGCACATCAAGCAGGCTCAACATAAAAATTACATCTATGGAATACAAAAATTTTAAACCACCTCCACTTCTACCATTATTGACCAAGCACATATCCCCTTGCTTTGTTAGCAATACCATCTTGACTCTATACGTGTCCTTGACTTCGTCATCCTATTTGCAGTGAAGCTGCCAGATAGAGACTTTTAAAACACATAAATCACTAATCTGTATGGTACTGGAGTGGTGGATACATGGCTCTATACATTTATTAAAATCCATACAAGAGGTTTGTTTTTTAACTTCATGGGGTAAAACATAAAGCAAAAATAATTCTTTTATTGAAACTCTCTACAGTTTGAGCCCAAGTCCTTAAAGTGGCCTACAAGTCCATTGTACTTTAGTCCTACTGAACTGTCTGTACCTCAAACACAAAAGATAGTCTTGCTTTTAAGTTTTTTTTAAACATTTATTTATTATTGAGAGACAGACACAGAGCGTGAGCAGGAGAGGGGTAGAGAGAGAGGGAGACACTGAATCCGAAGCAGGCTCCAGGTTCCGAGCCGTCAGCACAGAACCTGACGCAGGGCTCAAAATCACAAACTGTGAGATCATGACTTGAACCGAAGTTGGTCACCCAACCAACTGAGCCACCCAGGTGCCCCAAAGGATAGTCTTGTTTTAGGATCATTGTACCATAGTCAAAGAATGTGGACTTAATATTGTTAACTAAAAATATATTTTCATAATTGATCTAATATGTGGCCAGTTTTTCTAAATGGCCAGGGGGCATTTTAAAGGGAGTATTATTTCTTTGTGAGAGTAGGTCTAGGAATAAATTTCTAAAACCAAATTTATTATTTATTATTAGTTATTATCTCCATAGTATCATTTTACTTTTGGCTACTTGGTCAAATACTGAGAAAGGATATTAAAATATTTCACAGAAGTGAAATCTTCTTATCTAACATGATTAGGACTGGAATGAATCAATTAATCCAAAATGTCTGTTAACACAAGGGATAAAGAAAAATGATGTATATGTATTGAAAACGTTTTCTTTCTTCTTTTTCTTTTTCTTTTTTTCTTGTGTTTTGTTTTTTGATTGAAAACATTATGTATATTTACTTGCTAATCTTCTGATGCAGGGCCAAAGTCTTAGAGTGTGGGCCCTAATTTGGAGTTCCGATATTTGTGTGGCTTACACCACATCACTTATGTAAGGTCTGTCATACTGGATTTTTAAAGTGGAGAATTCAGAGACATTATTGAAAGTGATCTGAGTATAGAACAACACGTCTAAGTTTTTATAATTAATATTTGATCTCCCGATAACTTAAATTTGTGTCCCACACCTAATCTGACAAGACTGTTTAAGAAAGCCACATTGATTTTAGGCTTAACAAACTCTTTAAGTTTTAATTAAGTATAAACTTTAACTTTAACATACATTTAATACACAATATATCTATATATATTTAATACACAGTAGCAGGTTCAATATCAAGTACAACAGATGTAAGCATGTTTGGGAACAAATGTGACTGACCCTTGGTAAGCATACAGTTTAATTAGCGGGAGTGGAAGAATAGAGCATTCAGTGGGAGCAACCCATCAGTGGTTAGTGTTTGGACTATAGATGTGTCAGCATGTTTTTCAGAGGAATAGAAATTGTCAGTTAATCTAGAGAGTCAGTTAAGAGAGCTCTTACTGCATTATTATGTTTCTGTTAATGTCAGCTTTTATTTTCAACACATTTTTTCCTTTGTTTTATGCTTTATTTGATGCATAAAAGTTGATGACAGTTCCAGTCTTTGAGCATTGCCCTTTCATACATAAAAGTAACATTCTTTGTTCCTTTGAAGCTTTCACCTTAAATTTGAATTTGTCTCTTACTGTTACTGCAACCTTTCTTTAATGCCCCTTATCTCTTGGCTTTGTTTGCTTTTATAGCTGGAGTTTGATAGTTATGATATTTTTCCCCTTTATAATTTGGAAGGCCTCCAAATTGCTTGAGATGAATTTTAAGAATTTAAAAAACTTTGTGGATTTGGTATTACTCAAAAGTAGCAGCTTCAATAACTGTCAATTTTCCTCTTTTCGATGAAGTATTGGCAAACTTCCAATTTCTTCACTCTTACCTAACTTAAAACTTGTAACATTTTCCATAATCCTTTCCATACTCATTATGATTCTTCATAAGTACTTATACATGGACACATACACGTGTATGGTCACTTGAACACATGTGTGCACACATGCACACACATTTAATGCTCCCTAACGCATTCCTTCTTCATTGGCTACTTATCTTGGTTAATTTACTGGTGTATAACTTCAAATTGCTTCCTCCCCCTGCAATGGCACATAAATGATGTACTTTTCACACCATATTTTTATCTGAAAAAATTGCTTCTATTTATTTTCCAGAATGGCAACTTATTAAACTGTAGTTTTCATGAATTGGAACCCTTTCCTTTTAATATGAACAAATGTTAGTAGATATTACATAGGTTTTTTTCATCTTGACTGCATTAAATGCTATGTAATCAAATTGCTCTTTTTTGTAGGTGAATTTTTTTACCCTGTGGGTGCTTAGAGCCTTTTTTCCCCCTTTTCTCTCAAAAATGAATAATTTGGGTCACTTGGGTGGCTAAGTCGGGTAAGTGCTGGACTTTTGATTTCATTTCTCAGGTCATGATCTCACGGTTGGTGACACCGAGCCCTGTGTTGGGCTACACACTGATGGCACAGAGCCTACTTGGGATTCTCTCTCTCCCTCTCTCTCTGTTCCTCCTCCACTCATGTGTGGTATCTCTCTCTCTCTCTCTTTTTCAAAATAAAATTTTTAAAAAATGAATAATTTTACCAGGTATATGGTGAAGACTTTTTAGCTATAGATTTGATCCTAAATATGTTCTCTTAGAGTACTCTGGTTATTCCAACCCATCTGTTCTGTTTTCCCCTGCAGGAAATCTTCTTCTGAACATTAAATTTCTGCTCTCTGTTCTCAAAGTCTTTTGTTTTTTCCTTAGACCATATTCTGTGTGATTAATAAAGCCTCTCATCCAAAGCAGTGATTGAATTTTGTTATTGTTGATTGTACTTTGTTGTTATTAATTTGAGAGTGTTTGAGAGCAAGAACATGAGCAGGGAAGAGTGGCAGAGAGGGAATCTTTGAGTAGGCTCCACACTCAGTGCAGCCTGATACAGGGCTTGATCCCACTACGTTGGGATAATGACCTGAGCCAAAATCAAGAGTTGGGTGCTGAATAGACTCAGTCACCCAAGTGCCCTGCTTACTTGGCTTTTAAATAGCTTCTGAGCCTATATATCTTCTAATACCATTTAAAACTCTATAGAGCTTAAAATTTTTTTAGCTTTACCCACATGATCATCTTTGTCTTTATGTAAGTATATTTGCTTATCAGTCAGTCTATTCAATTTGAGACAGCAAAGCACTTTTTGTCCAGTTTTCTTTTGCTGTTTTAATACAGCTTCAAATGCACACTTTTGCATCTGTACTTTACATGTTGTAATTACTTTCATTTTTATGTGGCAGATTTATTTCATGAGTTTTTATATGAATGCATTGGGAAACTCTAATTAGTTCTGCTATTTGTTCCAAAATAGTAGATGTAGATTCTCCTTGGTTCTTTCTCTTCTTTGTTTGTGAAGGTCTCATAATTATGCCCTTTAAAATTTAACTAAAATGCTAGATTCCATAAGTAAATGTGATGAGTTTAGTTATTAACTAGCCTGAGGAAGTGTGGGCATTTTTCATTGTTTTAACAGATATGAAGGGCCTGTTGTCCTTACTGGGTTTTCTTTTCCATCTGCTTTGAGTTATAAACTATTGGTTTTTATATAGTCCTTTTAATTTCCAGCTTGCTTAGTTAGAATGCTGTATCCCTCATCCCTCTGGGGATTTGGCCCAAAGTCTTAATTGTAAATCATCCTTGACCTTAGAGTGGGGTTAGGAAGGGAGCAGTGGTGCATCTCTTGTCTTTCCTGTGACAGATTGATTGCGCCAGCCTGAACTGCTTCAAATTAAAGCGTTTTTGACAAAATACTCTTGGTTTACCTGATACAACACTACTCTGATAGGTTGTTAAAAGCAGTTGTGTAGTAGCCCAATTTTCTTTTATTCAGTCTGTATTACAATTTGCAGGCATTCCTGTGTTTGGTCTCATCCTTTGTTTTCAGTGTCTTGGAATCTCTTTGGTCATCACAGTTGGTTTCTGGCTTGGAGTATTGGAATAGACCCATGGATTCCTCATGCATGATCTTTTCCAGAGGACACCTTCAATATGAATTTTGTTGCTATCTATGCATTATTTTATCCAGCTCTTCCTCCTTCACCCATTTCATAAAGGGATTAATCTAAATGTTCTCTTCTTTTTTCCTTAATACCAAACTCCTCTCGATCCTTTGTAGAGAGGCAAGTCAAGCTGGTGACTTTCTATCTTGGTCTACTTTTGAACATGTCATGACCTCCAGCCCATTGAATTGCCACCATGGAGGGGAATTAGGTCTTACAACTAAAACATAAAGCACAGTGATTGCTATGTGGGACTTAATAAATGTGAGTTCCAGTCCCCTTGCCTTCCCAGGTGCTTTTATTACCTAGTTCCTCTTCTGTTCTCTATATCGTGAAAACTAATTGCTGAATAATTCTCTTTAAAACATAGCTCTCTTGGCACTTGAATCTCATATTGGTTACAAAACCACTAACAAACTCTATTGTCAGCAATTGTTTACTGTTTTGTAAGCATTTGCTTGGGTTTTTTGTACATTCTGAGATGATAGATAGCTAGACTACTTATAAGAACAGAATAGGTACTCAGGAAAAGAATTCACTAATAAAACGGAGTATTTTTGGCTTTTTGGCTTTTTAAAAAATTGTGTATCATTACTTTTGGACTCCTTACACTCAATGGCATTTGTTTTCCTTCCACTGTTTCTTATATCTCAGAGGGGGTTGGGAGAACCTATGCAATATTAAAACTATTACTTTTTTCCCAAAGAAAATCTCATGAAAATAATATTTGATATATATTTTTTTGGTTTCAGTGGAGGGTTTTTTTGTTTTGTTTAAATCTGAATAAAATATTTTCTGTCATTTTTGGGCTATATAGAAAGTACATTTATTTTTTTCTTAAAGTATACTGAATCTTTTAAAAATGCTATATTAATGTGGAACGCAATTAGTTACATATTTCAAATTTGTTTCAGGAAAGAAAGAATCAGTAGCTAAAGACAAAAGATGCATTATCTTATAAACGATCAAGTAATAATGTCTGTGTTAGGAAAAATGCTTCTTAGTTTAACACAATCTCAGTGTCTAAGGTTGAAAGCATTGAAAGAACTCATGAAGGTTCAAATTAGATTAGAACAAATTCTAGAGTGAGTCAGAAAAGAGCTCTTGTTTTGCTACTGAGAAATGTACATACACTAAATTGTTCTCCTTTTTAAAAAGTTTTCAGTGTGGAGAATTATCTTTTCAATGATTTCTTTGTGATCTAAGCTAAACTACTCTGACTGCAATTTAAAGCTTTTTCCTGGACCATTATATTTCTGTAGAATTAGAAACTTCATCTGACTGTAGTAGAGGCTGTCTTCCCAATCAATGGGTGCATTTAAAGGAATCTGAGGAAAATACTGCACAAAATGCTTTTCTGCAAGACTTTGATTCTTCTACATTGGTTACAATTGGCTATTTATTGCTTCCTTCCCCTATTCCTTCCCTTTTATTTTGGAATCTTGTTTCTTAGGTAGCTTAATAGATAATCAAATACATTACAGAGAAAAGTTCAAGTTAACTAAGGAATAACTTTTTTTAGAGATACGCACTTTGCAAAATCATTACTGAATATTGGTCATAAATTTCAGAGATTTTTTTTTGAAGCATGCCTTTAGGTTTTTGTTTTTGTTTGTTGTTTTCCTGAAAAGCATCTGTATGGTAAAATTCTACGCACTCATATTCTTTGCTTATATGACCAAGTATTTTAGAAAAGTATAAGAAAAAGATAAAAGATTGAAAGCAAAACCACAGAGTTTTCCTCGATGAATATCGCTGCTTCTGATTTTGGAAAATTCAGGAAATAGATACTGACCTAACAGGGTCTGGTGGTAGAAGGAAATGTAAGTTTCTTTTCACTGTATTTATAAAGTCCTAGTAAATATGAAGTCTATGGGTTTTGTATAAGATGTATTTCACAGTATTTAAATTAATGTGTTAAGAAAATTTATAATTATCATAGGATACAATGGAATATATATTTTAAATAATAGAATAATTAAAAATAGCTTGTATGATTGGTACATTGGCTGAAATCTCTCTAATGAAAGAAACTTCACTCAGATATCCTGCATGGTTTTTCCCCGCCTAGCATCCTTTCTCATTCTTGTGGTAACCTAATCTTTTTTGTGGGAGAAATTCCATATGATTTAGTTGAAGGTCACTGATTTCCAGCAACCACAGCTTGGACAGGTGCCCCAGGTCACCAACCAGAGCATTGTATTCTGCCCTCCTTACCAGTTAGAGAGATGGACAATGGCTTAAGCAGAGAGCTCTCCCTAGAACTTATTTTGAATTATGGAAGAAGAGGAACACTCCTTGCCTGAGATTATAGGGATAAAAAACTTTTTTTTTCTTATTTGAAACAAAAATTTTTAAGTAAATTCTGTACACCCAACATGGGGCTTGAACTGATGACCCTGAGATGAAGAGTCCCATGATCTATCAACTGAGGCAGCCAGGTGGTCCTAAAAATCCTTTGAATCACGAAATTTCTGGAGCCATCTTTGCCACCCACTGAATGAGGAAAATAAAGTAGTCATTGTAGGGGCATTGTTTGAAACCTGGATCAAATCCACCCAATACTGTATGAACTTTATTGCTTCTTATTAAAGTTGTTGCTGTGTTTTGCTTGTAATTAGTTACATTTGTTCCTTTCACTTGCATTAATAAGGTTCTGAATAGTGCCAAAAAAATGGTCAGTACAGCATAGTAGTTAAAGAATTCACACTTGGAAGAGTTGGCCTTGGTCTGAATTCTGGCTCTGTACTTGGAGCTGTGTGATCTAGGCCAGGTCATTTAACTTCTCCTTTTCCTTTTTCTTACCTGTAAAATAGAGATAAATGTAGTATCCACCTCAGGGGACTGTTACCAATTATTGGGTTATAAAGTACCCATAAGAACTACTGGTGCATAGTGTGTACTGTACAAATGCTGAAAAAATACGAATTATGACTGAGTAAAAAGTAGGCTTTTCATACTATACTATAAAAGAGTTGATGTTAAATTATCTTTGATTTTATCCTTTTAAAATGAGCATGGAATATACACAGAATGCTGCATTTTTTTTTTCTCTTGGTAGCTAAATTACTCTTCATTATAAAGTTTAAGGCTCAGGACACTCTTTAATGATTTTCTGATTCACTAAGTATTCTACTTTTGAAATACCATTTTCATGTTACTTTAGTGGGACATTTGGGTGTAAGGCTTTGGGTGCCAGCTACAAAGGAGATTTAAAGAATTCTCATCATGCGAACTTTTTCTGTCCTTTGAATTATAACAAATTTCTTACAGATGTAAAATCTGGTACAAATAAGCCCCAAAATTAAGTCAGGTCCTCAACACATGCCATGCACTAATACAGATAGACTGTACATCTTTCATCAGTTCACCATTGTGTATTGTTGTCACTCTGCCACAAAGAATTCTCTGAAGAATTCTGAAGAAGAGTGCATAGTGACAAAGACTTAAAATGGTAAAATCTCCTTCCTTCAGTGTACTTTCTGGAGTGATAGCCATACATCCTTAATCTTCTATATAGCCTTTGACTTTACACGTTTCAAACCACATACTCTTGTTTCTTATGTTATAATTTTTGAAATTGATAACTCTTTTAACCTGCTCTTTTTTTTTCTTCATGGATCTATTGAAACAGCTAAAATTTTGTTGGTAAAACTTGTGAAGTCCTTCCTCAACATTAAAAAAAAAATTATTCCACAGGTAGGAAGCAACGTAGCTTTGGACATATTAATCATGAATAATACATTGAAGTTTTTTGCTGGACTTGAGCTGATACTACACATAGGTAGCATATTTCCCCTCTGCATGCATATTGTAGCTCTTAGGATGTATTATGTATAGGGCGTTGTATTTACTCTTTGATAGCCTATGCTCGAATCATGCTGTGGTGAGGTGAAAAAGTCATAGTCATGCTCAAGAATATTGGGGTCTTCATTAAAAAATAGGGCTGGTCCTGTTCCTAACTTTTGCTGGTCTGGAGGTACAACTACAAACAGGTTTCTATACCATATATATAAAGATTTTAAAGTTATAAATTAAGCTAACTTATAATATGTGCTATTGTCTTACTTGAGTGAATATGGCTTCATCATGAATTCCAAGATCAATTAGAATTTAAAATCCTTTGACGAATGGGAGCTGCCAGAGAGAACTTAGACGTGTGACCTATGGTTGCTTGCTCATTCCATCAAGCTCTGTCCAATGTTACAGGTGCTTGGTGCCTTGTGTACACACGTGTGCATCCTCTAGTCCCCATAGACCAGCTTCATCTACAGCTGCCTCTTTGAACAATTGTCTTTTTGGATGCTTTTCAGCTTTGCTTTGGTGGCTTAGCTCACCTTCTGGAAGATATAGCTGGCAAGAGACTAGCACAAGCCCTGGAAGCATGCTAAGGCTATTTAGATGGCTAATTCCAGGGTCCCCAAGTCCCCAGAGCTGTGCCTTGCAGGGCCTTTACCTGTGTGGCGTAACATACCACCAGGAGGGTAAGAGCAGACTGCTCATGCATTGGCTTGGAGCAGGAGCCTTGTCTAAGAGGTACTGCTGAGAGTCCAGTGAAGAAATTAATTCTTCATTTACTTGATGATAGCATTGTTTGGGGGTTGGATTTCTGTAATTTCTGTGATCCCAACAGAAAAGATAAACTCTGTTTACTTAAATGCAGTTATTTAAAAAATTGGATTACCAAGGAAATTGAGTGATGCTAATATATATTAGCATATATATATAGCAAACATATATATTATATATAAGCATATATATTAGCATATATATATATGGAAACTTATATCAGGACAGTAAATAAACTTCTGTGGTTTTGCACAATGTAGGTTTTACTTAAAATTTGAATAGCAAAATTCAGCTATTTCCTGTTATCTATAAGTCATTGGACATTTGTAGTAATAAGAATAATAACCAGAAGAATTGAATGACTGTACATTAAATTAGATACACGATTCACTTGTCCCCATGCCTAAACACACAATAAAGTAACTGAAAAATATTTTTTAACTGCCAGTAATTCTGAAATAAAAATAATTTTCCTTCTGGGATTATACCAGAGGAAGAAGCCACATCATTTTTTTTTTAAACTTTGCTGGAATACACTAACACCACTGTTACCTAATCAGTTGGAGGGAGTATTTACCCAGATCAACTATAGGTTACTGTATTCCACATCAGACTGAAAGTTTTATTACAGGTACAGTTAAGGATTTGATTTTTCTTCACTCATGTTTTATCAAACCACATTTAATGTTTATTTGAAAGCCTATCCCTTGCCAAATAATAAGTTGTTTTATGCTTTACAAATGGCCAAGACAAAATCAACTTAAATCGGGTCAGCCAAAGGCTCGACACTATTGTGCTAAGAAGGCAGAACATGTTCCTCAAGCAAAGGCGCGTTGTAGTTTCACCGTTAAAAGCATTTAGAGAGATGGATGAAGCAAAACTCTATGAAATGAGATCCAAAGGCACAGAACCCTTGGTTAAAAAAATATATAATACATACAGACACACACACATGCACATATTGGGTGAGATATTATCATTTCTCCTGTATTGGTTTTGTTGTGCATTTGTGCTTACTGGCTAGAAGTCCTGCTCCTGGCACACAAAGATCTATTGCAAAAAGTGTGCTCTCTCATGCTGCAGGTCTCAGTTTTAAAGAACCACTTGTATAATTCATGGAAATATCACAGCAATCATGGTAGAGCAGGAACCTGAGTCTAAATAGAGTCCTGGCCTCATTTCTGTGGTCAGAGGATCTAATGGGGGAATTTCTTATTTTAGTATTCTCTAATCAGCGCCTTAGTCCACACATGGGCTTCAAGAGAAATTTTGTATTTGGAAGGTAAAACCATCCCTCAAAGAATAAACTCAGCTGTCATTAATTTCACTGACAGTGCAGTGACATTTATACGCACACCTTTCCATCATTGAAAATAAAATAAATTACATGAAGTAATTTCAATTACTTTATCAAACACATTTGCAGGATTTCATGACATTTAAATAATTACACATGGGCTATAGTAAGGAACATGTGTCTGAAATGAGATTCAGTCCTAAGGGAGTAACACAATTTTTTCTCTGAAGGGTTTCTGTACTGAGAATGAAGATAAGTGTTCAATCTTTTCGAATCTTAAGCTCCATTCACATTTCAGATATAGGACAAAAATCATGGATTGTAGTTTTTTTGTTTTTGTTTTATTTTTTTATGCAGGGTCTACCATAATTTATTAGCGGATCACGTGGCAAGCCCTCTGATTGCCAGGTCTTACAAAGGAATGTTTCTTCTATCATCTAAAAGACTGAAGAAATAATAAAAACTATGCATCAGATTTTTGATTATGAGGTCAGAATTGGATACATTTTCTGGGCAATAAAGGTGGTGGGATGTGAGTCTCAGAGTCAGCCTCTGGGAGTATAGGGTCTTCTTAAACCCTTTCCTTCTCTTGAATCGAAGTTGAAAGAGACCCAGGAAGTGTTTTGAAGTGGATGAATTCCATTGGAGGAGGTATTTGGAAAAGGTACGGTGATAGTGGTGATGTGTGGTCCTAAGTTGCTTCTGGTCTTTCTGACCATTAGTAGAAATGGTCATTAGTAGAATGACCATTATGTATTATTTGTCCCAACTCCAGGAGCTGATAATCAGTATATCAGCTCCAAGCTTCAGTCTACACCACCCATCTGAAAGCCTCTTGTTGGACTACTTAGACTCTTTTCCACTAATGAGTGTTTGCTTAGGATGTTCTTTAAACTACAATTCTTTAAACCGCCTCCAAAAATAGACCCTTGTAGACACTAACAGAGCCCCCAATTTCAAGCAAATGGTTTAAGATTATCAGTAAGAAGAAATGAAATAATGATGTTTTATAGAGAATTAGTGTTAAATGAAATGCTCAGTTGGAGTATCTAAGTAATGGTGAGTGAAGCAAGTTTGTAAGGACAACTTTAGGACACCACTTGGGTAATCCTTCATGAAAGGTTGCATTATGCATGGGCTTTCGATTCAAGACAGGTCAAAATCCAAGCTCCTTCATTCACTAGTTTTTATGTAAATTAAGAAAAGTGCTTTCTTTGAACCTCAATTTCCTTCAAAGTAGAATGAGGCTAATGTCACCTATCAGAATGTTTGTGAGTTTTGCAAATAACACATGCAAAACTACTGTGTTTATGTGAGCATTAAATAAATTGTATCCTCAGTTAAAAAAAAATGCAAGTAAGGTACAACTCAAAGAAGAGGTGAGCATTTCTAGTGAAAAACCCAGATAGCTGTTACATTTGGGAAATCACGGTAAAGATAGGAATGCTAAGATTTGGGAGAGAGGTACTGTGAGCAAGTAGGTAAAGATGTAGACCTGAAACACAAACTAGTGTTCAGATCCTACTTCTACCACTTAACAGCTGTGTTTTATTAGACAAATGGCTTAAGCTCTTTTGATTTCAGTTTTCTCACCTGTAAAATGGGAATTATAATAATCATATCTACCTGATAGGGGTTGAATGAATGGATATTTGTAAATCTAAGTCCTAGCACATAGAAAACATGAAGTAAACATTAGTTTTCGTTATGATTACTTGGACTCCTGTGCACCATTTTGATACCTTTTCTTTTTGCTGTTTCCAATAGAGTGAAAGGGAAGATTGGTGATAGATTTTTTAATACTTGCAAGACTGTTGATTTCTAGTTTGGATGTAAAAATATCACAAGAGACCATAAGTCTCAAATTTACAATTAAGCCAGAAAAGCTATAAAAATCACAGCTAAAAAAAAGTCATAAAGCCAAGCTCATAAAGAAGTGAAAACAAACAAAACACCAGAGTGCTTGGGAGATGTTTACTGGATAGAAGAGACTTTCCACTGCTCTCCTCATGGGGAAACGCTTGCCACAGATAAGGGGGAAAAACCACCTGACGTGCTAACAAATGGGTAATAGCTGTGTATGGACTCTTGTAATAGACTGGAACTACAAGGGACCCCAGCCATAGAGCAAGTCTCTCCTTACCACCACTTGGAGAATAATATGTTGAAAATGTACAGTAGCATTAAAAAGTGAAGTAAAAAAATAAATCTAATGAAAGCAAAGATGTCCATAGTGAAAACTACAAAACATTACTGAGAGAAATTAAAAAGGACCTAAAAAGTGGATCTAGCATTCTGTTTGTTGAGAAAACAGAATGTCGTAATGTACTTCCTAAATTGATAGATACATTCAATCTAATCTTTATCAAAATGTCAATGGCTGGTGTAAAGAAGTAGACAAGGTTGTTCTAGATGATATGGAGAAGGCAAAGAAAGTAGGAGAGCAAAACTGTCTTGACAAGGAATGAAGTTGGGGGACTTAAACAAGCTTATTTCAGAATTTACAAGTGTACAGCAATCAAGGCAGTGTGGTGTTGGCTTAACCATAGACAAAATTATGAAATAGAGTCTAGAAACAGATCCAAACGTATTTGGTGAACTGTTTTTTCACAAAAGGGCCAAAGTTACTCTCTGGGGAAAGACTTTTCCATAAATGTTACTGGAATGACTTGGTATTTATATGGAAGAAAATAGAGTTGACTCTGACCTCATGCCATAAACAAAAAGGAATTCCAGATGGATCACAGATCCAAATGTAAAACTAGATTCAAAAAGTTCTGGAAGAAAACAGAAAAAAAAAAAAAAACACATTGTCATTACCCCAGGTTAGGCAAAGCTATCCTATATAGGAAAGAAAAATAAATTGAGCATGCTTAAAATTCTTTCTTTTGTGAAGTATCTGCTCAACTCTATGACACATGCTTCACTGGAGTTATTTGTGTTTTTATAGTTGATTGGTATGAATTCCTTATATAGTCTTTTGTCAAATACTCTGTAAATTTTATTTTCCAGTTTTTGGTTTATTTATTCATTTTTAATGGAGTCTCTTAATGAGCAGAATTATTATAAAGAACACAAAATATTTTTGTAAAGAACACAGATAATTATTTGCTCTATTGGTTTGTTAGCAGGACAGAACCTTCCCTTGTACCAGATCCTTTTGTCCTGACATATGTCACACTGCCTAAGCTCAGCCATCCTGAACTGTGTCTCTAATCCCCAGTGTATTTTAATCTCCAGTGCAGCTGATCTCCTACATCTGAATTGACTAACGTTTCTGCTCTCTTTGTTGTAAATGGAACAAATACTACTACAACAACACAACATTTTATGCATCTTAGATTTTCAGCAGAAAGCAATTCTTTGCAATGCAACCCATCATGTTTTTATTATTTGGCACCCTTTTCTGCCAGCATGTGACGAGGGTATATGTGGGGGAGTTGAGGAGGTAGAAAGTTAGTGTGTACTGAGCTTCAGTTGGCAGGGATGGAGGATATTGTAGACCCTGAATAAGGAAAAGCTGAATATAATGAAATTATTTATCTAATTGAACATGATAAGTTCTGAGTCTGTGAATGTTCTATCATGGATTGATGAATAAATTTATGTACTCCTCTAACTGGGAAACAGTTTCCTGCTGCATTATAAAGAGGGGTAAGATCTGCTTTCAAAACAGGTGCATCCTTTGCAGTCAGCTTGTTTTAAGAGCATGTAATTATTCTAATGCTCTGGAAGACTTTTTATTACTCTCTTGTTACAATTCTGCCGAAAGCTGGTCCAGAGTGACCACTTTGGAGGCGCCTTGGTAAGTTTTTTTATGCCACTGTCACTCCAGTTGAACTTTGAGCCTGATGAAAAGATCTTCTCCCTCTCCCGGTTTTGCTGAGAAGCGTCTAAATGTGCTGTGTTCATTTCAATCAGATTACCTTGGAATTCAAGTTACACACCACTTTTAGCAAGTTTTTTCTTGGTAGAATTTTTGAGGAAAAAAGCATAATTCTGATTCTATTTTTGGACTGAGTTCCTTCATTGATTTAGGATGCATCAGTTAGATATTTGTAGCCACATCTATCCTGAGGGAGAATTCCTGGTCTGGGAGAATGTTCTGCCCTGGGATGATCATGGTGCTGGGTCAGAAAACATGACAGATGCCACCTTTTTTTTTCTTTAACTTTTTTCTTCACTTTACCCCCAAAGGGGGTTTCTTTCCCCTTCTTTGAGGGCCTGATGATCAGCTCTGGATGTGGTAGGTAAGGTATGGGCATCAGTGGCATTTTTCCTAATTCATCTAAGTGATGTTGGGAGGGCTTTCATATATAAAATGTGTGTGTGTATGGGTGTGTACTTAGGCATTTTAAAGTGTGTATATGCATAAACATATAAACAACATACATACACATACACACATTATATTTAGCTGTTTGACTAGGTAAGAGTTACTCTTCACCATTAATTGGCCAGTTCATACAGCACTTTGTGGAGAACAAATGAGCAGGCTCAACCAAATTTGAAATGTGCATAACATTTGCCAAGCAATTTCACCTGAAAATCTACTCTACAGAAATCTTTGCACATTCTTTTTTTAAAATTTTTTTTTAATGTTTATTTATTTTTGAGAGCGAGAGCATGAACAAGGGAGGAGCAGAGAGAGAGAGAGACACGAAGCAGGCTCCAGGCTCTGGCTGTCATCACAGAGCCCGATGTGGGGCTCAAACCCGCAAACCATGAGATCATAACCTGAGCTGAAGTCAGATGCTTAACCAACTGAGCCACCCAGGTGCCCCTATCTTTGCACATTCTTAGACATGTAACCATTGCAAACTTCTTATAATACCAAAAATTTGAAAGCAACTTAAATGTTCATCAGTAAATAGTGAACATTCCTTCCATCAAATACTGTGTGATTAGAAAAGTAAAAGTATAGGTCTTAATGTAGAAAGATAGCTTTAAGATGTTGATAAAAACAAAATGCAATTTACTGAGTAATATGTATAGCATGATGTTTTAAAAGTTTATTGTCTTTTAAGAGAGAGAGAGCACACAAGGGGAGGGACTGAGAGGGGAGGGCAGAGAGGGAGAGAGAGAATCCCAAGCAGGCTCCACATTGCCAGCACAGAGCCCGATGTGGAGGTCAGTCTCAAAAACCTTGAGATCATGACCTGAGACTAAATCAAGATTTGGACACTTAACCCATTGAGCCACCCAGGTGCCCCTGTATAGCATGATTTTATTTATGATAAAACAATTAACAATCCTTTATGTGTGCACAAAATATTCTGAAAGGAATTTTAAACTGTTGTTTGAGAAGAGAGGAAATAAGGAGTTTTGAAGGGTAATCTTTTCTCTATACCTTAAAATTTTAAGATTGTGTATGGTATTACTTGTTTTAAAATTTTTTTTTTCAACGTTTATTTATTTTTGGGACAGAGAGAGACAGAGCATGAACGGGGGAGGGGCAAAGAGAGAGGGAGACACAGAATCGGAAACAGGCTCCAGGCTCTGAGCCATCAGCCCAGAGCCTGACGCGAGGCTCGAGCTCACGGACCGCGAGATCGTGACCTGGCTGAACTCGGACGCCCAACCGACTGCGCCACCCAGGCGCCCCATGTATTACTTGTTTAAACAGGAGGAAAAAAGTCATTAGCAAGGCATTTTTTCAATAATTGTGACCTCTTAATGAAGTAGTACATGCTCAAAATAGAACATCATGAACAAGGAAAATTACATGCAGAACATATTGGTAGAATGAAAAGATTACTATCTAAATTTGCAGCTTCACAAGATACATTCAAGCCCTGAAGGGCTATCTTTTGTAAATAGTTGAGAATATGCTATTTGACTATTTGCTTGTCAGTGTGTGAGATGTCTACCCACCTATATTCTATAAGTGAGTGATTGATTATGTAGACGTCTATAGTGGGCTCAGGTGGCTTCCCAAAAGATAGATCTAAGTTCTTTCCCTTAAAACCTGTGAATGTGATCTTATTTGGAAATAGTCTTTGCAGATGTAACTAAGTTGAGGATCTTGACATGAGGTCATTCTGGAATATCTAAGTGGCCCCTAAATCTACTGACAAGTGTCCTTATAAGAGTTAGGCAGAAACAGATTTGAGACTGAAGAGGAAGAGACACAGAGGAGAGAAGCCCATGGGAAGATAGAGACAGAGACTGCAGTAATGCATCCATAAACCAGATAAGATGGGAAGTCACTAGAGCTGAAAGAGGCAAGGAATGATTGTCCCCTGAAGCCTTCAGAGGGAGTGTGCCCCCACAGATGAATTGATTTTAGTTTTGCTCTCCACAGCTGTGAAGAATAAATTTGTTGTGTGAACTACCAGGTTTGTGGCAATTTGTTACAGGGGCCACAGGAAACTAATATACCATACATGTAAATAAAAATATGATAGGTTTAACATGCAGGAGAGATTAGAGCATTTTAAAGGTTAGATTATTTCAAAATTTTTTAGAGTTTTTTCCTTTCCTCTTTTCTAAAATTTAAGTCCTTAGACTATTGACTGCCAGAGGAATGAACATTATTCCATGTCTTTCCCCAGAATCACTGAACATAGCGATCAATTATTGTAGGGATCATCTGGTCCATTGGCCATACACAGAAGAGCCCATAGGTGTCAGGAATGAGTCATGAATATTGGATTAGGTTAGGGGAGAAGTGCCTGGTGAATGGTAGAAAACTGAAGTGTCTAGTCTACCCAAAGGCACTGCAAATCAAACAATTAAAACCCTGTGAAGGCAAGAGACCTATTGCTCTGTCTGGCTACCTGTGTGCCCAGGGGGGATCTAATACCAAAATGGAGAAGAGGAAAATGGAAACTGGAAGACAGTTGACTGTCCCTGCCTAATACTGAACCAGCTGTTGAATTAGTATCGTAATCACTGGTTCCTCTCTCCTAATCTAGTGTTGTTCTGCCTCTGATTTGCTCTTTATCTCTGCTAAACAGAATGGAAAGAAACTAAGATATATTGACCAGCATGTAGTGGGCACCATGCCAGGTTCTTTCAGATCAGTAGTCTCATTTAATTTGCACAACAGCCCCGTGAGGTTGGTAGGTTTCCTCAGTGTTGGGTAACTTGCCTAAGGTCACTCAACTAGTGATGCAGGTCTCTGTGGCTGTGAAAACTCATGCTGTTTCCAACATAAAATACTGCTCCCAAAGTAGTGCTCAAGAAGCCATGAGACTTGGGGGAATTGTGAATATTTTGTTTTTCCAAAGACAGGTCATGGTTATTTTTAATAGTCTTATTAATTTTTAATGTAATGTAATTGAAAAAAAAATAGCATTTCTGCAGTGAAACAATCAGCTTCACTATTTTTTTCTGTTACATATCCTGTAGGGTTTCCTGTTATCTGTTGGATTTTATAAGAGTTTCCTTTCCTTTAATAAATTCAGGACAACAGCCCTATTGCTTTTTTCCCTAATTATTCTGTAACTGCCAAAATTATCAAATTACTTTGAAATGTGATCTGATTTCCTCTGTACTTGCTAACTGAAGCAATTATTCTGTATATCTGACTTTATTTAAAAAGTTGTACCTTTAACAATTCCATCTAAGGGATTTTACACATGCTTTAGGAACTAAGTTGGGCTATGCTAGAAAAGAGTCATTTTTTTTTCATTGACACATGGGGAAAATGCACTTTTAGAAAATAAATTTTGGGAGGAGACTTCTGCCTGTAGTCATTCTACCAAATGACATGGGAATTTTCTAATTATTTTCCTTATTTAGTTAACCAATAAATATTTATTCATGGCCTATTATGTACTCAGCTTGCTGCTTATGGATTATCTTAGGTGTTTTAGAAGAAATATAAAATATGAGTCTTGCAACTTAGCCATAGAAAGCTTGCAACTTAGCTATAGAAATAGTACTAACACATGGAGAATAAGAGAGAGGGGTGCCTAATAAAGCATTAAGGACTCCAATATCAAATAGCCCAGTATGAACTAAAGTAGTTAGAAAAGATTGCATTGAGATTTTGGAATTTGAGGTATACCTACAAAAATTGGGAGGATGGAAATTTAAGAATAGAATTTCTTAATTCTTAAGAAATAGAGTAGAAAAGGTAAATGTGGAATTTGTGTATCTGGGGGACAGTGAATGAATTAACCTTACCAAAGAGAAATAAAGGGAGTAAGAAATTAGGTATAGTAGCCAAATGGGAAGACAATATATGCTTTAAAAAACAGTCTAAGGAGTTTTGATTTAAAGGCAGTTGATTATAATGAATTCTCTTGTGCTGGAAAATGAAAAGATAAGAGGAATTTCTCAAGATTTAGTATCAAAACACATGACAGTTGGTTTAGAGGAGAAGCAGGGTCAATATTTAGGGTCAAGTAAGTATAGAATCTAAAATACTGCTATTTTAATAAGATTATGGTATAAGGAGGGACTAGACTATGGTAGTGGTAGTTGCAATTGATAGAAAAAGGCAAAATATTCCTAGAGGCATTAAAGGAAGAAATAATGAGCCTTCTTTAGGAATTAGGGAATGAAGAGGTCTGTAGGCAGCTAGACAGGACATAGTATGATTGAGTAGGAAAGGAAATGCAGATGTGGCCAAATAATAGATGACATAGCTGAAGTAGTGAATGAATATCAGCCCAGTTGTACTACGGCTAGAAAACCAGAAGGATGAGCTTAAAGAACATTCCACAGTTAGGGACTTAGTGAGGAAAAAGAGAGGAGAAATGGCATTAGAAGGATGGGAGAAACTCTTAAATATGCCAAAGAATGAGAGAACTTCATGAGTGGATAGTTGGTAACACTAACATTGTAAGATGTTGAAAATGTCTAAGGAAAGGTCAAGACCATCAATTTAGCAGGAAGAGATGATGGATAGTCTTCAAGGAAATCATTTCTATGGAGTGGCATGCACTGAAATAGGTGGTAAAGGGAATAAGAAGAAGACAGGAAAAATGTAGATTGAACATTGGAATAGTCTGGGAGCAAAACCAGAGAGGGGCATTGCATTGGTTAGTGAGTAGAATAGATACTAATAAAAGAAGGATGCTATGATAGCTGGTATCCAAGATGGCACCCAGATACTTCCCCTCCTGCCATTCATCCCCATGTGTAGTTCCCTGTTAATGGAATAGGGCCAACCTGTGTAACCAATACTATATTGAAAAAATAATGGTGTGTAACTTCTGAGGCTAGGTCGTAAAACATACTGAGGCTCTGGCATGTTTTCTCATAGGTTGCTCATGCTTGAAGAAACCAGCCCTCATGTTATGGTGGTACTCGGGCAACTCAAGAAGAGGAACTGAATCTTCCTTCCAACAGCACCAGGTTAGTGAACTATCTCAGAAACTGATCCTCCCGCTCCAATTAAACCTTCACATACCTGCTGACATCCTAACTACAACCTTATCGGAGACCCTAACGCAAAACCACCCAGGTAAGCCATACCTGAATTTCTGACCCATGGAAACTGTAAGGCAATAAATGTTCATTTTAAGCTAAGTTTTAGAGTACAGTGGACTCTAGAACAACATGAGAGTTAGGGATGCCAGCCCCTAAGGAAGTAAAAAAAAAATAAAATAACGTATGACTCTCTCAAACCTTAACTACTAATAGCCTACTGTTGACCAGAAGCCTTACTGATAGCATAAAAAGTTGAGTAACATATATTTGCATGTGATCTGTATATAGACTGTATTCTTACAATAAAGTAGTCTAGAGGAAAGAAAATGGTAAGAAAACCATAAGATACGTTTACAGTTCTCTACTGTATTAATTGAAAAAAAATATATGTAAGTGAATCCATGAAGTATAAACCCATGTAGTTGAAGGGTCAACTACAATTTTTAATGTGGTATTAGGTAATTAACAGATTTCTTTAGATATTTTCTTTTTTACGTTTTTAGCTCTTTTTTTTTCTTTTTGACTGGTAGATATTTGAAATATGTTTTAAGGTCCTTATGGATATTGGAATGATTCAAGATGATGATATGAATAGGAGAATTGTAGGAATAACCTCTGAGTATCTGGAAAAATCAGGGGGCTGAAATAAAGCTGAGGAGTTGATTTTCAAAAAGAAGTCACGTATTTTCTGAAAGTAATGTGAAGTTCAAAATAGATGTAGATTCTATTCCATCCTGAGATGAAGATAGGAGTGCTTGGAATAATTCACTTCAGATTAGCTCAATTAACTAAATCCTCTATGTGTGCATAATACTATATTTTTATTTATATTTATATTTTTACCTAGTTAGGCTAGTAGATGCTCTTTTTATCCACAAGAAGACGTTTTCTGTGATGGTATACTTTGTAAGATAAATAGTGAAAATGTTAGCTTCATTCCTCACAATGGTCAGGAATCTGCTAAGTGATTCATTAAACAAGTAGTTTTATTTATGGTTATCTCTGTATTTTTTCTGTAGGGTTTACTTGTTACTATTTTTTTAACCCACCTATACTTACCATGGTATCAGGGAGCTATGTGCATGCACTCTGTAGGGCCTCTCTGCTATCCAAAGGTCAAATGGACATGTGGTGGTGTTTTAAAAGGCGTGCTTGGCTGTCAGTCTAATAAAAGGGGTTGAAATGCACTAGAGATGAGGTTACATAGATTGGTTTTGTGGCCCTGTAAAGATTCTCAGGTTCTGTTGTAAGCTCATAGATACGTATCTTCAGGGAGGGTGTATTTACTTTATTGCATTCATCAATATTCTTTGAACATAATCCACTTGTAGGGCATTGTGTGAAGACCTCTGAAGGCTAAAAAGATCAATCAGAAAAGAGTCTGGCCTGAAGTGGCTTCTAGTCAAATAGCATTGCTACAGGCAAAGGTGGTCTGGGTGTCAGAGGAAGGGGTAGAGGAACAAGAGTGCATGTGTGTCCTGAATGTCTCACAGGGTTACTGCCTATGTGATTGCCAGTAACAGTTCTTAGCAGAATGCTCTTTGGGAGGACTGGACAAGTAAGCAAGTGTGTCAGCCCTGGAACATGTATTCACCAGTAGCACGTTAGCAATATGGCATATTAGGCCTGGTGACCACGATGACCTTAACATTTCCCTCTGCTTGACTAGACTTTAGGCAGGTTTCTTCTTTATCATAGGCTTCTGATCTCCATTTTCGTAGAACATTTACTTTAGAAAACTTGGAATTGTACACTCTTTCTCTGCCTCTTGAAATGTATGTAAGTCTTCTCCCAGCCTCTTGACAGTTTCACAACCCAGGAAAATATTTTCTTAAGGATTTGATAACAATCTCTTTGAAATGTTAACCATGAAAATATCCCTATCTCCTAGTCTCTGCAGGATGGTAAGAGCCTAACTCTGATGGGCACCAACTAGCAAATGTAGATGGCCTAATCATAGAAACGTTTGGGGACTCAAATAACCCAATGTTCTCCACATATTCCATTGATGAACCTCCTCCCTAATATCCCCCAGTACCTTTCTCTAGATCACCCTATCACTTAAAAATCTTCCAGCCTTTTGTTTCAGCATAGCTGTGTCTTTATCCCCTATTGGAGTAACCTGACTAATGTCCTCTTTGCTGGCTTAACTTTGGTGCAGATTTTACTTTGGCACTGGAAAATCCTGATGTCATCTGGCCTTGCACACCAGTGTCAGCGAAGACAGATTTTAGATGGAATCTTTTAAATCTACCTCTTTGATGTCAAGAGAAATTCAAATAAAATGCTGAAATAAATACGTATATGTAAACTTGGATAAAAATTTACAGGGGTCTGGAAATTGAATGCTGGACATTATTTCAAAATGATAGAGTGATAATTTGGTTGAAAAAAGAAAACACAGAAAGGTATACAGTGAAGAATGAATGTGTCCCCTACTTGTTCCTACTTTCACTTCTCAGATAAAGTCACTTCTAACTGTTGGTTATTATAATGCTAATAATAAACTTGATTCAATGTTATTAATTTATCAGCTCTTGATATCATTTGTTAACTATTTCCTATAAAAACTAGGACAATTCATGCATATGACTGCCTTCCTTTTTCCTCCCCAACAGACTCCGCTTTTGATTTTCTTACATGTATTGTTGTATAAGAAGCTTTTCTTGGGGCACCTGTGTGGCTCACTCGGTTAAGCTTTGGCTCAGGTCATGATCTCATGGTTGGTGGGTTTAAGCCTGTGTCAGGCTCTGTGCTGACAGCTCAGAGCCTGGAACCTGTTTAAGATTTTGTGTCGCTCTGTCTCTCTCTGCCCCTCCCCCACTCATGTTCCTCTCTCTGTCTCTGTCTCTTTCAAAAATAAATCTTTAAAAAAACTAAAGAAACTCTTCTTACAGCTTTTCTATTTAGAATGCTTTTTAGACCTTTATTTCTTGATGTGACAAGATTAATGGTTCTCCAACTTAAGCATGCAACAAAATGACTTGAAAGTTTTGTTAAAACATAGTTTCCTGAGCCATATCCCTCTAATATGATTCAGCAGGTGTTGTGACTTAGATTAACATTGCTATTTACAGCCCTGGGCCTGGCTGTCAGACTGTCCTATGATGAGTCACAGGTCAACAAAAATGTACAAAGGAATTGAAATACAGAACTTTATTAAGTCCTGGAGGAAGTACGTGGTATATGTAGAGGTACCGTGAAAGGGGGGTCAAGGCAGGGTGCAAGCAGAGGAAAAGGTTAGTCATGGGGTACATGCCTTTGTTAGGGTCAGAGGGTGGAATGCTTTGAAATTCCTGGGCTAAAGCTGGACTGGCCAATTAAAAAAGGAGCAGAGTTTTGGTAAGCTTCATGGCTTAACTAAGGTGTACTCAAGGGAAAGGCCCTGGGATGTGGGGGAGAATGCTTATCACAAAGGTGGCTAGAGGAGTCTATCAGGAACTTACATTCATGTTTCTGGGGACTGTTGTCCCCAGGGCATGCACTCAAAGAGGGGCTAGCATGAGTTCAAGTCCCCTGCAATGCCACCCAAGATGAATGCCAAGGCAGCACTATCATGGAGCAGCTTAGCTAAACTAACATTAGGTCTAGGGTGAGGCCTGAGAATTGGCATTTTTAAAAAATGTTTTATGTATTTTGAGAGAGAGAGGGGGGGGGAAGGGAGAGAGAGAGAATGAATGAGTGGGGGAGAGACAGAGGAAGAGAGAATCCCAAGCAGGATCCATGCTCAGCATGGAGTCCAACATGGGGCTCAGTCTCACAACTGTGAGATGATGAACTGAGCTGAAATTGAGTCAGACGCTTAACCAACTGAGCCACCTAGCATGTGCCGACACTTTGCATTTCTAATTAGTGATCAGATGCTGCTGCTAGTGCTTATCCCAGGTTCACACTTTGATAACTATCCCTTGATATTTGAACCATCCCTAAATACAACGGAATTTATTTAGTCATTGAGGTATATGATGAAGAAATTTGTGAATCTACCCATCTTTTTATTTTTCATTCCTCTTTGACCTCAACTTGGGTCAGCTGTACCATTACTTTTATGCTGTCTGTATTGACAAAATCACATTATTTCTGGTTATTATAATACAGTTGATTGAAAAATTTAAAAACCAATAAACAGTATTTACTATACAAAAATTAAGTTATATGGTGATATTGGATCTGTAGAGAAGAAAACATATGCCTGTGTAGCAGGGTCAACATTATTAATATTTTGAGAATCTTTGTCACTCTTACCTTCATCTTCAAATATTGGTTCTGGCTTTGCCCATTGAATTTCATTTCTTCCTCTGCTTTCTGAGGATATTCCAGGGTTGTCAGAACCGGTTTGAGGGCTTTGTGATGTAGAAACTAGAGGAAAGAAGGTAAGAGTCCTAATATCAAAAGATTTGTTAAGGCTGGGGAGGAATTTTGGGGGAAATTTAGAGAAAGGAATAGAAACATTTTTACATGTAAGGGAATTAGATGGGAGATTTCATAGGAAATGAAGTATTACTGTCTGTGTAATCCTTTAAAGATGGAGGAAATGCAAAGACAGGAAGAAATGACCATGGCTTTTTTCTTTTCTTTCTAAGGTCTGTATTTCTTTCTGTATCTTTTGTTGATGAAAAGATCAAATGATTTTTATCCTTTTATTATGAAGTTCCAGACTTTAAAAAAAAATTTTTTTTTTCTAATGTTTGTTTATTTCTTGAGAGACAGAGAGAGACCGAGTGTGAGTGGGGGAGGGACAGAGAGAGAGGGAGTCATGGATTCTGAAGCAGGCTCCAGTCTCTGAGCTGTCAGAACAGAGCTCAATGTGGGACTCAAACTCACAAACCATGAGATCATGACCTGAGCCGAAGTCAAACCAACTGGGCCACCCAGGCACCCCTGAAGTTCCAGACTTTTAATAACTACAGTTGATAATCTGAAATGCAGCTTCTTTCTAAAGACATTCCTCACAGAAAATTCTGAATTTCTTCTATTTTATTCTACAGAAATTTTTAAAAAAATTGATAAAGAATTTTTTCTCCAATATTACCATAAATGAACACATAAAACAGGAAATTGTAAGTGTGATATATTGGTAACTATAAAATTATTTTTTTGGTCTGTTGTATACTATTTTATTTAAAAAAATTTTTTTTAACATTTATTTATTTTTTTGAGACCGAGAGAGACAGAGCATGAATGGGGGGAGGGTCAAAGAGAGAGGGAGACACAGAATTGGAATCAGGATCCAGTGTCAGAGCTGTTAGCACAGAGCCCCACACGGGGCTCGAACTCGTGAACCACAAGATCATGACCTGAGCCGAAGTCGGACACTTAACGGACTGAGCCACCCAGGCGCCCCTGTTGTATACTATTTTAAATAAAGGTCCCAAAGAACTTTTGTTTACATGAATTGTAGCTATAGTATTTACTATATTAAAAAATCACAAAGGAGGAGTGCCTGGGTGGCTCAGTCAGATTGAGTGACTGACTCTTGATTTTGGCTCAGATCATGATCCCAGGGTTGTGGGATCGAGCCCCACACTGGGCATGATGCTGAGCACGGAGCCTGCTTAAGATTCTCTCCCTTTAGGTCTTGTTTCCTCTGCCCTTCCCCCAACTTGTGTAAGCATGTGTGTGCTCTCTCTCTTGCTCTCTCTCAAAAATAAATAAAAATTAAAAAAGGAAAATACCTATACACAAACTGTTATTTATTAACCCAAACAGTTTCAAAAGTTAACTATATTTTTCTAAAATAAAAATAAGAGTAGCATTGTTTTATAATCATATAAATTGCTTTAATGTCCAGCTTAGAAGATAGCTATATTCTCATATCTGCTTTTGCATCAGTCTCCTGCCATATATTGTTTTGAGAGAAGTATATGATGAAAATCTGTTTTCATGCATGTAACTGGAAAAGAGAGGGATATTTCAATAGGCTTTTTGGTAATTGTGAATATTCTTTTCTTAATGCTACACTGAAACTCAATAAGTGGTAGTTTCTTAAAGATTGGTTGCAATGTGGAATCTGAAATGATAGTTTAGCAGTTTCCTATTGGTGCTGCTGCTGCAGCAAATTACTATAAACTGAGCGATGGATAAGAGAAATTTATTCCCTGGAGGCCAGAGCTCTGAAATTAGGGTGCCAGGTGGGTTATACTTCCTCTAGAGGCTCATGAAGAGTTTCTGTTCTGTGCCTCTTGCATATATTCTGGTGGCTCTTGGCATTTCTTGATTTGTGACCTTGTCACTCCAATCTCTGCCTCCAGGTCACATCTGCTTTTGCCTAAATCTTATGACAGTTGTTACTGGATTTATGACCCACCCACATAATCCAGGATAAACTCTCAGAATCTTTAATTTAATTATACCTTTGGAATGTAATTCACTCTTTTATCATATAAGGCACAGGTTTGGGGGATAAAGACAAGGACTTACCTTTTGGTGGGCCACTATTCAGCAAATGACACATATCAATAACTTTGCCCTCCACTAGTTCATTAAAATTCACTGTTTTATCTTGCAACCTGAATGGTCTTTTACCACGCATGATACTATAACATCATCATTAGTCATTTGGAATATACTCATTTACCAAGTTATGAGGATCTTCCAAATATTGATACATAGTATTAAAAAATCCCACTGTAAAACTCATCAGTAAAGTCTTTGAAGATTGGGAACATGCATGGTGGCAGACAAAAATTTTTCTAAAACGATCATTTTCAACTTGAAAGCTCCAATTTTATCATTGGCAGCAAATCTAGTCAGTTCTCCTTTTTTGAAGTTGACAGGCTCACTTTGTTCATTGTTAAAGAAATGTTCTACCAAATATCTCCAATCTGAATAACTATCATTTGTTTGTCTGTCATTCTTTCAAGTAAAAATAGCATTCTGTAAAAAAAAAAAAAAAAAAAAAAAGTAGCTAGTTCAGCTTACAACTCAAACAATTGAATGGATGCTGTTCCTAAAGGCCACCATCATTCTTTAGTATGCAGAAAAGTATGTTATGTATAATTCCCCTTGTCAAACAGAATATTTAAAAGATGCATACCAAAGACTTGAGATTTAATTATATTAATGATCTCTATTGCTTCAAGGATATTTTTAAGTGAAACTGGATTTTTCCCCTTAAGTTTTTTGTACTGTTGAAAGTGTGGGAGTGGAGAATACGAACACTAGTACGGTCTGGTACCACTTGATTCATCTGACTGTGTCAGCAGCTTTACCCATGATTGCTCTTGAATCATCAGTACAAATGTCAATGTACTGAAAGATGACAAATAACATACTAAAAATTATTTTCATTTATTTATTTTTTTAAAAGTTCATTTGATTTTGAGGGAGACAGAGGCAGCATGAGCAGGGGAGGGGCAGAGAGAGAGCGAGCGAGAGAGGGAGGGAGGGAGGGAATCCCAAGCAGGCTCTGCACTGCCAGCACAGAGACCCATGCGGGGCTTGAACTCGTGAAATGGTGAGATTGTGACCTGAGCCAAAACCAAGAGTCAGACACTTAACCGACTGAGCCACCCAGGTGCCCCCATACTAAAACTCCTAAAATAATTTTGATCTTGCCTACCCCTGAAAGGTCTTGAGGTATTCTCCTTTGCATTTTAGAGTCCAGCTCTTTTATATGGAGGTTTGTGATGCCTTTCTTTTTCCTTACAAAATTGTACTCTGTATCATCGGTAGTGTCAATGACAGAGCCTTTCTTTAAAGGAGGCTCTACTGTATACTCTGCAATTTCCTTCCAAGTTTATAGTATCCATCATGTATGTATTGACATTGAATTTTTCATGTTCTTTCCGGAAATTGTCAACAGAAGGATTTCAGTCAAAAAGCAGGATGCATATTCCTTTCTCAAATAATTCCAAAGTTGTTTATGACTGAATAGTTAAGGGGTTACAATTATCTAGCTATGCTACCAGGACTCAAAACTGAGGTCATGGCTGTGCAAGCAATGATTAGCATCTATGTGATATTGAATTGTATATGCACATATATGATATATCTCCCTTTTTGTTTTAGCTGCTTTTGTACCTGTCAGGAGCATAGTGTGGCTTTCCTCCTAGGGCTTTTAAACATTCCTAAGCTTGCAAACAAATGGTATTTGAATGGTATCCTCTTTTTCATTATATCCTCTAATTAGTTTTGTGTTGTGTGTTTACATACTATGTATCTTCATAGAAAAATTTAAAATCATAGATAGTAATATTTTCTAAATTAATAAATTTAATGCAGTCTCAATGCATTAATGAGAATTAACATACAATTTTCTCTATCTGGGAATAAACATGTTGACAAGTGATTTCATTTGGAAAAGCAAATAAGCAACTATGGCCATGAATGTCCTGATAAGAAGGGTAGTGGTATGTGGGAGTGAACTAGCTTTATCTGATAATAAAATGTAGAAAGATGAAGACAGTATTATTGAAAGCTAAATAGACATTCAGACCAAAAGGAGAGAGTAAGAAAATCTATGAATAGATCCTAATCCTTGTGAATTTTTTTTTGTAAATTTCAGTATATCAAGTCAGTGGGAAAGGATTTATTTTTTAATAAGGGATGTTGGGATAACTGATTAGACATAAAGAAAAAGATAAAATTCCATTCATTCTCATACTGTATATCAAGATAAATTTCAGAGGGACCAGAAATTTAAAGAACAACATATACAAATGCACTGGAAAGAAATCTGAGTATATTGCTTTGTAAACTGGGAGTAGAGGCAACTCTATTGCTTTTGTATTTAATCAGTTAAAGGAAAAACTGGTATATTTGATCACTTGAAAAATGAATGACAAAATAATTATGAACAAAATAAAGATAAATGATAAACCAGAAAATAAATTTATTTCAGAAATAAAATTAATAGGATACAGAGTTTCCAAAGATAGAGAAGGAAAATTATTATAATTTCAGAGAAAAATTAGCAATTCATAGAAAAAGGGAGGCAAATGAATCAAACATGGAAGAGTCTCAACTTTGCTCGCAATAAGTAAATGGTGAATTGAAACTACAATGAAGTTCTGTTTCTGTTAGACTGGCAAAAATTCCAATTTGGCAACATACTCTTTGATCAAGCCCTGAGGAAACAGGTGTTCTCATATGTTGCTAGTGGGAATACAAAATGATACAGCGATGAGCAAGAGAAACTATGCAATATCTAGTAAAATTATGTATGACATTAAGTTTTGACTCAGAGCAGTTCCTCTGAAATGTGTCTCAAAGATAATTAGGCAAAAATACAAAAAGGATATTTGCATAGGACTATTTATTATTCTAGTCTCCTTTGATGGAATATTTGGGTTTGAGACTGTATAAAAAGCTATTATATCCACACAATGAAGTTTTAAATAAAAGTTATAAAAGAATAAGGAACTTCTCTAAAGATTGCTGTAGAGTAAAATAATATGGTAGATAAAATTATATAGCATATCATTGTATATAGGTAAACATAAACATTTAGACTTAAAAATCCATGTACAATACAAGCCTATATATTATGGTACATGTGTACACATAAGTATGTATATATAGATATATATAAATGTGTAAACATATGTGTATTTTATATAAAAAGATGCATAAATATGGATATTACATATTTATATATTTTCCCTTATATTAAAAGGATGGATGAAACCATCGGAACGTTTTTAAAAGATGAACAAGATGTGGAGGGCACACAAATAGAAGCTGAACTGCTTGAATATACCACATTTTATGGATTTGACTCTGAATACATTTATTTAGTTATTTAAATTTACTTATTAAATTTGAGTTAGTTAATATACAGGGTAGTGTGGGTTTCGGGAATAGAACCCAATGATTCATCACTTACATGTAACACCAACTGCTCATCCCAATAAGCGCCCCCCTTAATGCCCATCGTCCATTTGACCCATCTCCCCCCTTCCCTCCCCGACCTCCCCTCTAGCAACCCTCAGTTTGTTCTCTGTATCTAAAAAGCTATTATGGCTTGTCTCTGTTTTTGTTTTTATATCATTTTTCCTTCCCTTCTCCTATGTTCATCTGTTGTGTTTCTTAAATTCTACATACAGGTGAAATCATGTGATATTTGTCTTTGTCTAACTTACTTCAGTTAGTATAATACACTCTAGTTCCATCCATGTTGTTGTAAATGGCAAGATTTCATTCTTTTTAAATCTGTTCATGTTTACTTTAACATAACCTTAGAAAATTAATACAAATATACACAAAAGCAGTACATAGAATAAAAGCAAAATGAACTAATGAATCTAGGTTATACTCCTTATAATTAAATAAATCATATAGAGAAGAATTGTGATTTTAAAATTCTGGCAAATTTACCACAGATACTTGGAGGATTATATTTTAAAAAATACATAAGTGTTGATTTTTTTTTAGCAATTTTTGCTACTTAATGTAATATTGGGATTATTTTCTTACTTATTTTCTTATATTCTACGAATATTCTACGAATATTTTCTTATTCGTAGAATAAAAGAACTAGGAAATATGTTAATATCACAAGGAACCAAACATTTTCAGACTAAGGGAAAAGATAGAAAAATAATTTAAATTTGAATAGGAATCATTGATATGAATTCATACTTCATGCTGCATTTTCTCTTGTAAGAAGTGCATATTTCCTTGCTCTGTATACTGAAAGACCAAGAAACTTGAATGAACTTTCTAGCAATAAGCACCCATAATACTCAGATTACCATTTCTAAATACCAGTCCCTATCCTTTTAGGAACTAAAGCATCTTGGATATTTTAATATCCAAAGCATCTTGGATAAATGAAAAAACTTGATTTTAGAGAAAAAAATCTCTCAAAGATTAGTGTTTCTGTTTTATTTGCTTAGGATGCACTGTTTTGTTTTGGTTGTGTTGATTTATAGTTTCCATTTCAGATAATACTCTGGCTTTAGCTCTTTGAATATTGCCCCTTCTCCATTCTCACCCTTTCTAATTCAAGCAGACTAGCATTTGATTTCCTCATTCTGTCTTCTGTGTCTCCTTTTTATATTTTTCATCTCTTGATCTCTCTCTGGTTTCACTCTAGATAAATTATTCATATATCTTCTAGGTCACTAATGGTCATTTGACTCTATTTTTCCTGTTGTGTTAAGCATTCATAGAATTATTTATTTCAAATTCATTTCTATAATTTCTATGTTTTGATTTTGTATGTTGATTTCTGATAGTTTCTTGAATTACGCTGATCTTTGGCATTGCCCAGCTGGTTCACAGGAACATTTCATACGTGGTTCTAAATGTTGGGACTGACAATTCCAAAATCTTTAGGCCCTGCAGGTATTAATTTTTAACTGATCTTTTATTTTTTCTTATCACTGGATTTGATTCAAAGTGGTTTATTTTCTTATGTAAAGTTACATATTTTCTTTGTAAGTTTGTAAGTTTGTAAAGTTTCTTATTTTCTTTGTAAAGTTACACATGCTGTTTGATCATTTTTCTTTTTTTTTTAAATCCCTGGAAATAGCTTAAGACTGCCTTGTAAGATGTTTGTGCTTCTTAAGGGTTTTGGGGTCAGAGCAGATAGTTAAGACTCTGCTTCTCTTCCCAGAGTCAATATCCCCAAACTGTGTTGCTAGAAGATAGTACCTCTGAGATTCCTGATTTCTTCCTGCTGTCATACATCTAGGCCATCCTAGTCTCCCTTACTCCCTGCCTCTCTGACTCTGAACTACTGACGCCTCTTTTCTCTCATCCCCTGGGCTGTAGCTGCTCCAGTTCTCACCTACCAAAGCCTTGACTTTAGAATTTTGAGGCCTTAGAACACCTGAGTTTCCATCTCGGCTTCATCACTTACATCCTGTTGTTAGTCAATATTCACTATTGTCTTTAATTCCACAAATTAGGCACTATAATCATAATTACTATTTTGCTATTGTTACTATTACTAACAAGACATTTTCTTGTTAACATGTTTTTTGTTTTTGTTTGTTTGTTTTGCTCATTTTTTTTCTTGTGTCTGTCCCGACTGGAAGAATGATTAACTTGGGGTCTGTAAGACACTCAAAAACTTTTAAAACACTTTGGGGTCCTCAAGGTGGTTATTGCTGCTTTAGCATTAGTGGAAATTTCTCTAGTGTATTTTAGTAAGTAAACAGAGTAAAATATTGTAGTGAGTGTGCAGGGGACAGAAAAATTCTGTACTCAGTAGGGAATCTTAGTTTGTGCCAGGGACCTCTCCCATAGACTTAATTTCAAGGAGAAAATCATGGCCTGTAGTTTGAGCCAGCAATTTACATATTATTAGACAACAAGATTTATTGAACTAAACAAAAAAGAAAAGTAATTTTATAATGTATAATAGTCTAACCAAAAAATTGTTGACTACTCTAGTCCATACATAAATCAGTGCCTTATCATTTCTGTGCAGTCATACCTAATATCTTTTACCCTGGAATTACGAGCAAAATCTTTGTAATACAGGCCTTAGAATACATTTTTTATGTCCAATCTAATAAGCGTTTTTAAAATGCCATTTTTTCTGCTCACTTTTGTTCTGATGCTCTCCGTTAGAAACTCTGAGTCCGGTAACTCATTATTTGTATCATGAACAGATCGTAAGCTGCCCTGTGCAGGTGGCTGACCCTCCATTGAGATACATGATTTTGCATGGAGAAAATAGGAAACTCAAAATAAATACTTGAGCCTTAATGTTACCAGAGTTTGTTTTCTGTTACAGGAGGTGTTACTTTAGTGGTTATTATTACTATGATCAGGTATGAGCTGTTTGAGGCTGGTTTGGTTTTGCTATTTTCAATTTGCCCCTTCAGGGGTAAATGTTTTTCTATTGCTCATAATTCCATTATTCATTTCTGTCTCTGTCCTTTATTTATTTCTACTACTGCTCCAGCCTCATTTCAGAAATTGCTGAAGAAATGTGTACCACACGAATTACATGTCTGGGTCAGATTGTATCAGCATTGTCAGTAACGTTGCTTAGAATTGTTTGAAACATTTCTTTGTAACTGTGAAAAACAGTGGAAATGAGAGATAATCAAGACTCTAATATTCTGGCTTTTTTAGGTGTGGAAAAAATGTTATGTTTGGGAAATTTCAAAAGGATGTTGTTTTTGAGAGGAAATACTTTGCTTGTTTATAAGGCAAATAAGTAAAGCAAGTAATTTAAAAGTGAAAGCTAATAAGTCATATTTATACTCCAAGTTTGCGGAGCATTTCATACAGAAAACACTTCTGGAAAATAGAAAAGATAAAGTGTTAAGAGATATATGTACATTTTGGAGGCAAAATGAATCCCCACTCTTTTCATCACTGAGGCTAAGAAATAGGGCATTATTACCACCATCGGACCCCACCCTATCCATGATTCTCCTGGCTTCGATGCCCCTCTTATATTCCAAGAGGGCATTACCATTCTGAAATTATGAACTTGTGTGTTGCTGAAATTGTGAATTCTTACACTTCGCTTTCTAACTTAAAATATATATATAAATTTTTAAAAAATATAAAAACTTTTAAATATTTATAAATTTCTAATTTTATCTATTTTTATAATAATTATGTCTGAACAATATATCATTTTGCCTTTTCTTAAAATGTTTATTTTTGAGAGAGAGAGCACGAGTTGGGGCCAGGTAGAGAGCAAGAGAGACACAGAATCTGAAGCAGGCTCCATGTGAGGCTTGAACCTACAAACCGCAAGATCATGACCTGAGCTGAAGTCACACACTTAACTGACTGACCCACCCAGGCACCCCTCATTTTGCCTTTAAAAAATCACAAAATAATAAAAAAAAGAAAATTCATAAATGGAATCATATTATACGTATTCTATAAGTGTCTTACTATTTTTTTTGTTGTTAGTCTATTTTTTACTATCCTATAGTATTCCATTGTGTTGATTTCTGTATACTTGTGAATATATATGTATATTTCCATGCATGTATGTATGATGAATACATTATTTATCCATTCCACTAGTAATAAATACGCAGCATTTTTACAAATAATGATACTGCTAAGAATAATAACAGCTTAAGTTATATAATACTGTGTGCCAGGCATTGTTCCAAGAACTTTATGTATATCAACTCATTTAAATAATACACAAGCCTATGAACTAGGCACTATAATTATCAACTTAGAGATGAGGAGCCTGGAGCATAAAAATGATAAATTAAGATACAGCAAATGTGGAATTTCACTGCCAAGAACATGGCTATATAATCCATATTCAGAAACGCTGTGCTTTGTTGCTTGATTTTTGCAATGCTTTGAAACGCATGTGCAAATATGTCTGGTGTCGAGTATATGGACATGGAACTGCTGGACAAGTAGGGTTTGTACATGCTCTGCAGTATTAGGTAATGCCAAACTTTCTCACAGGGTTGTCCTAATTTTACCCTCCTGGTAGCAGTGGATGAGAATTTTCATCAGTGTACATCCTTGCCAATACTTGGTATCATCCGACTTCTTAAGTTTTACAACTCTTGAGGGTATTAATGAGTATTTGATGGGGATTTTAATTCTCAATTTCTTGATTATTAAGGAAGTGAATATTTTTCATACATTTATTAGGAATTTTGTGTTCTCCATGAAAAGTTCTTTTATCATTTTTTCCTATTTAAATATTTTTATTTTCCTTATTAAGAGGGTATTTATATTTCTTGTGGTTTATATATGTTGATAATATCCTTGCCTAGTTTATGACTTATTTAATTTTGATTAACAAAAGCTCTTTAGTGTAGTCAAATTTATAATTGCCTTTAGAGATGCACTTTTTAAATCTTAAAGTAATGAACATTTCTCTTCATATTGTTAATTTCAATACTTTTTCCTCTCAGTTATAAGTCTTTAAACTATATTTTTAAAAAAATAATAATGTTTTTTTTAAATTTTGAGACAGAGGGAGAGACAGGGTGCAAGCAGGGAAGGGACAGAGAGAGAGGGAGACAGAGAATCTAAAGCAGGCTCCAGGCTCTGAGCTGTCAACACAGAGCTTGACGCGGGGCTCGAGCCCAGGAACAGTGAGATCATGACCTCAGCTGAAATCGGATGCTTAACTGACTGAGCCACCGAGGTACCCCTAAACTGTATTTTTTGTCTGTGATGATCCACTTTTATTTTTTATATGAAAACTAATTGACCTGGTACAATGCATTTAAAAATCCATCTTTTTTATGGCCAAGTAATACTGCATTATATGTGTGCATATGTGTATGTGTGTGTGCACATACCGCTTCTTTATCCATTCATCAGTCGATGACATTTGGGCTCTTTACACAATTTGGCTATTACTGATAATGCTGTTAGAAAGTGTGCATATATTGCTTCAAACCAGTATTTTTATGTCCTTGGAGCAAATACTAGCAGTACAGCTGCTGGATCATAGGGTAGTTCTATTTCTAACTTTTTGAGGAATCTCTGTTTTCCAGAGTGGCTGCAATAATTGGCATTTCCACCAACAATGTAAGAAAGAAGGTTCCCCTTTCTTTGCATCCTTACCAACACCTGTTGTTTCTTGTGTTGTTAATTTTAGCCATTCTAACAGGTGTGAGGTGATAGCTCCTTGTAGTTGTGACTTGTATTTCCTTGATGATGAGTGATATTGAACATCTTCTCATGACTCTGTTGGCCACCTGGATGTCCTCTTTGGGAAAATGTCTATTCATGTGTTTTGCCCATTTTTTAACTGGGTTATTTCTTTTTTGGCTGTTGAGCTTGATAAGTTTTTTATAGATTTTGGATTCTAACCTTTTATCAGATATGTCATTTGCAAATATTTTCTCCCAATCCACAGGTTGCCTTTTAGTTTCTTGATTGTTACCTTTATTGTGCAGAAGCTTTTTATCTGATGAGGTCTCAATAGTTCATTTTTGCTTTTGTTTCTCTTGCCTCAGGAGACCTATCTAGAAAGAAGTTGGTACAGCTGATGTCAAAGAAGTTACTACCTGTGTCCTCTAGGATTTTAATGGTTTCCTATCTCGCATCTATGTCTTCAGTCCATTTTGAATTTATTTTTGGGTATGGTGTTAATTAAGTGGTCCAGTTTCATTTTATTGTGTGTTGCTGTCCAGTTTTCTCAACACCCTTTGTTTAGAGATTACCTTTTTTCCCATTGAATAACCTTTCCTGCTTTATCAAAGATTAATTGACCATACATTTGTGGTTTTATTTCTGTATTTTCTATTCTGTTTCATTGATCTATGTGTCTGTTTTGTGCCAGTATCATACTGTCCTGATAACTACAGCTTTGTAATATGATGCCTCAAGTTCTACCCCTCTTCTTCAAGATTGCTTTGGCTATTCAGGGTCTTTTGTGGTTCCATATAAATGTTAGGATTGTTTATTCTAGCTCTGTGAAAATTGCTGTTTGTATTATGATGGGGGAGGGGGACAAAAGAGAGGCAAACCATGAAACAAACTTTTAATTCTAGAGAACAAACTGATGGTTACCAAAGGAGAGATGAGTGGGTGAGGGGAATGGGTTAAATAGGTGATGGGAATTAAGGAGGGTACTTGTAATGAGCACTGGGTGTTGTAAGTTCTGAATCACTAAATTCTATACCTGAGACTAATATTACTGTATGTAAACTAACTGGAATTTAAAAACTCAGGAAAAAAAGGAGGAAGAATTCATCTTAGTAAACAGAAGCTCATGTTCTGTTACTAAGAATCACGTGTATTTATGTGATTGTGTGTACATGAATAGTATGTATGTTTATGGATTCATGGCCTGTCCTTCCCTTCATATGTTTTCTTTATTTTCTTTATGAAAATTAGTAATTTAGTTTGTAAGGCTTATCCTGTTTTTCTATGTACTTGATAAATTTTTGCTGTTTATAGCAGCATTATCAACAATAGCCAAGTTATGGAAAAAAAATACAGGGGCACCTGGATGGCTCAGTTGGTTAAGCTTCTGAGATCAGCTCAGGTCATGATCTGGGTTTGGGAGTTCGATCCCCGTATGGGGCTCTGTGCTGACAGCTCGGAGCCTGGAGCTTGCTTTGGATACTGTATATCCCCATCTCTCTCTCTGCCCCTCCACCTGCTAACACTATGTTTCTCTCTGAAAAATAAATATTACAAGAAAAAGTTTTAAAAATAGCCAAATTATGGAGAGACACCAAATGTCCATCGACTGATGAATGGATAAAGATAATGTGATTTTTTATACACACACACACATAGATACATACATACATACATACACACACACAGACATATATATAATGAAATATTACTCAGCCATCAAAAAGAATGAAATCTGCATGTGCAACAACATGATGGAGATAGAATGTATTATGCTAAGCAAAATAAGTCTAAGACAAATACCATATGATTTCACTCATACATGGAATTTAAGAAACAAAATGAATGATGAACATATGGGAAGGGGGGAGGCAAGAAGAATGGGAAATAAACCACAAGATACCCTTAAAGAGACCCTGAGAATTTGTGGACTGAGATGGGTCGGTGATGAGTATTAAGGAGGGTGCTTGTGATGAGCAGTGGCTGTTGTATTGAAGTGATGAATCAATGAATTCTATTCCTGAAACTGACATTGTATTGTATGTTAACTTACATTTAAATAAAAAAGGAAAATAAAAATACTTGTTTTGATTTCCAGCAAAACTGTGATATTCTTATACTAACAATTACCTCAGTTGTGTTGTAAGTAGATAATTATATTATCTAAGAATAATGACTTGTTTTCTTTCTAATTGTGATCATTTTAATTTTCTTTTTTCTCTTACTCTAATGGTCAGAACTTCCAATACAGTGTTGAACAGAAGCAGTGTAGCAACCATTCTCAGGTCTTTCCTGATAATAAAGAAAATGATTTGATGATGTCACCACTAAATATGACATTTCCTAAGGATTTCCTAATCCTTAGATTATCCTAGAAATATCAATTTCTATTCCATTTTCATTTTGAAGTTTATCATTAGTAATTGAATTTTATGGAATAATATTAGTGTTATTAACTGAAATTATATTATCAATTTTCTTAGCCTGTAAATGTAGTAAGGTAATTGATTTTTTAATATTATACTAACTGCATTCTTAACATTAATCTGTTCTTTCCTCCAGAACAATTCATTTAGAGTTGCTGTATAAAATGTAGGGCACCCAGTTAAATTTGAATTTCATATAAACAATGAATAAAATATGGATTTTTATTTGCTAAATCTGGCAAGTCTAAATTCATGAATATAAGAATGCTTTAACTCATAACCCCCTTCCTGTCTATGGCTATAATTTATTTTGAGCCCATTCCCACTCACCTGCACCCTGGACAATCTTATTTTATAGTCAGTATTTCTTCAGATTTACTCACATATTTACCAATATTTTTTTCCATCATTCTTTATTTTATCTCTGCTCTCTACCTAGGGTCATTGTCTTTCTTTCTGATATATAGCTTTAACATTTTCCTTGAGTCCTTTGTGGTAACTCTCTTGGTCTGAAAATATCCTTTTATCTACCCTCATTCTTGGATGATATTTTTGCTGAGAATAAAATTTTAGGTTGATGGTTCTTTCATCTCAGCACACAAAGATACCTATCAAGACCTTTCCCCCCCCTCCTATTGAGAAGTCAGCCAGCGATACAATTAGCCTTCCTTTTGTTAGGTGATGAACTGTCTTTTTTCTCCTTACCTTTTTTTTTAAGCACTGCTTCACTGTTTTGCTATGATGTGTTATTTTGCTCTAATGTCTATTCCAGTTCACAGTTTATATCTTCAGCTAAGTTTAATTTATATATTCTTAATTTTAGTTTAGCATTTATTTATTGAAGTTTTATTTGGTTCTTTTTTAAATCTTCATGTTCATTATTTATAGCTTCTTGATGCTGGTCAAATTATCAAATTTCTCTTTTATTTCTTTAAATATGTAAAATACAGTTGTTTAATAGTTTGATTCTTTTTTAAACCATTTTGTTGATGTACCATTAGCATACAAAAAGCCGTACATACTGGATATACACAACTTGATGAGTTTAGAGATAAGTATACATCTGTGAAATCATTGGAACAATCTATGCCACAAACATAAGCATCATCTTCAGAAGTTGCCCCCTGCCCTATTTGCTGGCTTATTATTTTTAATAACACTTAACATATCTACTCAGAAAAATTTTAAAGTATACAACATGGTATTATAAACTATAGGCACTATAGTTATATTTCTTGTATAGCTGAAACTTTGTACTGTTTGACTAATACTTCCCTTTTTTCCTTTTCCCTAAGCCCATGGTCACTGCCATTCTACCCTTTACTTCTATGAATTTGACTATGTTAGACTGATCATATAAATGGTGTCTCATAGTAGTTCTGTGTCTGGTTTATTTCACTTAGCATAATGTCCCCCACGTTTATTTATGTTGTCACAAATGGGAAGATTTCCTTCCTAGAGCTGAATAATACTGTATTGTTGGTATATACCACATCAAACAACTGTATTCATCTATTGATAGTTAGCTTGCTTCTAGGTCTTGGCTCTCATGAATAATGCTGCAATGAACTTGGGAGTGCAGATACATCTTTGAGATCCTGATTTCTTTTCCTTTGGATATATACCTTGAAGTGACTTGCTGGATTATATGGTAGTTCGAATTTTTTGAGGAACTTCTGTACGGTTTTCCATACTGACTGTACCAATTTACATATTCATCTTCACTGTAAAAGTATTCTCTTTTCTCTGTATCCTTACCAGCACTAGTTATCTTTTTTTTGATAATGACCATCTTAATTGGTCTGAGTTAACAGTTGTGGTTTTTATTTATATTTCTTTGATGATTATTGATATTAAGCACCTTTCATATACCTGGTGGCTACTTATAATGTTATCCTTGGAGCTCTGGCTATTCAGTTCCTATGCCAGTCTTTAAAAATGGTTATCTTTTTATTTTTATTTTTTTGCTATTGAGTTGTTGGAGGTCCCTATATAGTTCTTATATAGATCTTATAAGATCTATGATTTGTCAATATTTTCTCCCACTCTATAATTGGATTTTTCATTTGGTTGTTGGCTTTGCAAAAGCTTTTTAGTTTGATGTAGTCCCACATGTCTATTTTTCTTTTGTTGCCTTTGTTTTTGATATCCTATCAAAAAAATCATTGCCAGTGTCAATGTTTAGAAGACTTTCCTTATGTTTTCTTCGAGGAGTTTTATGCTTTCTGACCTTAAATTTAAGTTTTTAATTCATTTTGTATAATGTGTGTATAATGTGAGAAAAGGATCGTTTTACTCTTTTGCAAGTAGATATCTAGTTTTACCTGCACCATTATTAAAAAGATTATCCTTTCCCCATTGTGTATACTTGGGACCCCCGTGGAAGATCAGTTAACTGTATATGTGTAGGTTGGTTTCTGGGGTATTTTGTTCTATTAGTCTATATGTCTTTTTTTTATGCTGTTAGCACACTATTTGGAATACTATAGTTTTGTAACTTATTTTGAAATCAGGAAATGAGATGCTTCTAGTTTTTTCTTGTTCAAAATTTCTTTAGCTATTTCAAGTTCATTTTTGTGTTTCCATATGATTTTTTCAACTTTGTTGAAGTGTAATTAACAAAATTATATTTGATGACTACAACTTGATACTTTGATATACACTGTATCAAAATATTAATATATATTATAAAATATGCATATTTTAGATGATCAACACAATCATACCAGTTAATATATCCATCACCTCACATAGTTAAATTTTCTTTCTCCTTTTTGTTTATATATGTTTGTGGTGGGAATGCTTAAGGTTTACGCTCTTGGCAAATCAGGTATACAATACAGTGTACTGTGATAGTCATCATGCTGGTACACTAGGTCTCCTGAACTTACCTATCTTGCATATCTGAAACCGTATACCCTTGGACCAACATTTCCCCATTTCCCTGTCCCTGCCTGTAGTTTCTTAGATATTTGGGGTATTAAAAACTTAACAAATGTATCATTTGCAATTATTTTCTTCCATTCCATATGTTGCCTTTTGATGGTGTTGTTTGCAGAAGATTTTTAGTTTGATGCAATCCTACTTGCTTGTTTTTGCTTCTGTTTCTGCTTTCGGTTTCCTATGCAAAAGATCATTCCCAACACCAATGTCAAGAAGCTTTTTCCTTATTTACAATTTCAGGTCTTAACCTTTGTGGGGGATAAGCTTAGGAATCCCCCAGGCTTACACCAATGGGTTAACAAGGCCTAAATAAATACAAAGTCATAAAATGCTCACACTCGAGTTGGGGTAAACCAGATTGGCACTCCAAGAATAGAGGGGTGCAAAGACACCCTGAGAATAGGGAGGCACAAAGGTGCCAGGAATAGGGAGGTGCAAAGGCACCCCACAATAGGGAGGGGTGCTAAGTCCCTCAAAATATAGAGTGGCAAAGGCCTGAAATAGAAACAGCACAAAGGTGCCCAATACGTAGGAATGGCAAGATTAGATATTCAGGGTGAAAGCACCCCAAATTTAGTACTATAGCAGAAAGCTGCTTTCATAGGAAAATAGGGCCAGGTTAGGTAAATTGGTGATTTGGACTATGGACCCCTGTGTTGCAGGCAAAGCAGCCCAGAGCAGAGATGGTTAACAAAAGAAAAGGTGCCTTATTAACCCTGAGGTTATTTCCCTTATCTGTCTCATCCCCTAGGCTAGCAAAGATAAACAGGCATGGCGCCTCCTGTTTGCTTTTAACAACCATCTACCCGGCACCCGGATTTTGTTTTATATTGACCCAAACCCCAAACACTGTATATCTTCAAAACCCACTTTGCCCCCCTCACGTCCCCAAGTTAATGTTCACAATTTCTTTGTCTCTTTGTGCACGCCTATCATGTTTGTAAGCCTTCTGACCTGAATAAATACGAGGCAAGGACCCTTATTCAGGGCTCTTGTCTTTTCCTGGACATGGACATTAGCCATCTCTTGTTTTAATCCTGTGTTGGCTCTTTTGCTAGACAAAAGAGAACTTTAGACTTAGAGTCTATGACAAACTTTAAATCTTTAATCCATTTCTTTGAAGTTCCCCCCACCCCCACCCCCCACCTTGGCTGTATTGAAATATTATTGACATGTTCAAGGTGTAGAGTGTTTTGATTTGATATATGTAGCAAAATGATTACCAGGAGGCCTTTAGCTAACACTTCCAACAGGTCGTAGAATTCTCATGTCTCTCTTTGTGGTGAGCACATTTAAGATTGGCTCTCTTTGCTACTTTAAAGTATATTTCAGTATTGACTATAATCTCTACAGGATACCTGCCGGTGAGTTGCTCTCTCTTTACCCAGGGGAGAATTCCTGTTCTGAGAGGACCCTTCATACTCCAGGGATCTGTTTTAGAACTGTGTGGGGTCGGGTTGGGGGGAGGATTGATGAGGATAAAGTGAAGCTGTTGTTCTTGACCTCTGCAATGCATTTTTTTTTTTTTTTTTAAGTAGGCCCCATGCCCAATGTGGGGCTTGAACTCAAAACCATGAGATCAAAAGTTGTGTGCTCTGCTCACTGAGCCAGCCAGGTGCCCCACAGTGCTTTTTGTTGTTGTTTCCATGTACTACTGAGGTAGTATAAACTCTTAAATAGATTCTAGAGCTCTCATAAAGGCAATTTTATCTGTGGATGATCATTAAATTGGTGTTTCCATGGAGGAAGCATGTTAGGACTTCTTATTCTGCCCTCTTCCTGATATCATTTCCCTGTTTAATATTAATTACAATTACAATAGCTAGGTTTTTTTCCCCACTATTATGTGCAGACACAAAACATTATTTAATCTTTGCAGCAAACATACAAGATCTATTTTGATGCCATTATCAATGATAACATTGAGACTCAAGATCACAGAGCCTTATGTAGTAGACTTGTAACTCTGACCCATGTATGCCTTTAAAACCAATAGTTGTAACCTCTATGATATCAACTCTACCACTTGTGTAGTATCTCCAAAATACTGTGGCAAAACGAAAGTGTTGTTCTTTGGTTTCAAGTAGGAAAATAATTGAAATACAGTATCTTGGGAAAGCTAATAGATTAAATCTATAAACTTTATAGTTAGAATACATATGTTCCTGAATGCTTATTTGTTAAAACAAAGTTGTCTTTGGTGATACTATATATTTTTAAACGTCTTGAAATATTATTTTTAAAAGTTGGTATTTTCTTCTAAATGATTTATTTCAGGGGTCACACAGTATGGTGGAGGGATTCAGAAATAAAGTAGTTTGAATCTGGCATTGAAAGCTTCTGGTTGTAAAGTGCTTGATAGGATTGGTGACTGAATAGGAAATAAGTTCAGTATGTATTTTCATAATTCTTTTTAAAAAAATTTTAATGTTTGTTTATTTTTGAAGGGGAGAGAGAGAGAGAGAGAGAGAGAGAGAGAGAGAGAGAGAAGGAGAGAGGGAGGGAGGGAGAGAGACAACACGAGTGAGGGAGGGGGAGACACAGAATCCGAAGCAGGCTCCAGGCTCTGAGCTATAGGCACAGAGCCCCATGCCAGGCTCTAACTCACAAACTGTGAGATCAGGACCTGAGCCGAAGTCGGATGCTTAACTGACTGATCCACCCAGGTACCCCTCATAATATTTCTCTAGGGGAAGTCTCATATTCTAAAACAACTGTTTTAAAGATAATGCACAGTGATGTCATTCTCTATTAATTCCTGTTTGTTTACTTATTTATTTTGAGAGAGTGTGTGCAAACTGGGGAGGGTAAGACAGGGGGAGAGAGAGAAAAAATCCCAAGCAAGCCCTGTGCCGTCAGTGCAGGGCCCGATGCAAGGCTTGATCTCACTAATGGTGAGATATGACCTGAGCCGAGATCAGGAGTTAGACACTTAGCCAACTGAGCCACCCAGACACCCCTATTACTAATTCCTTTAAGTGAAAAATTTTTGTTAGATTACTGTCTTTACAGAATATGAAAAGAATACTAACTTTTGGAATGAAATGTCCTGGTTGATGGGAGATTTCTTTTTTTTATTTATTTTATTATTTTGTTTTATTTTTTAATGTTTATTTTTGAAAGAGAGAAACACCTAATGTGAGCAGGGGAGGAGTAGAGAGAGAGAGGGAGACAGAATCTGAGCTGGCTCCAGCTCTGAGCACAGAGCCTGACACAGGGCTTGAACCCATGAACTGGGAGATCATGACCTGAGCTACAGTCCAACGCTTAACTGAGTGAGCCACCCAGGCACCTTGGGAGGTTTCTTTTTTTAAAGTACATATTATGGGGCGCCTGGGTGGCTCAGTCGGTTAAGCGTCCAACTTCGGCTCAGGTCACGATCTTGCGGTCTGTGGTTAAAGCCCCACGTCAGGCTCTGTGCTGACTGCTCAGAGCCTGGAGCCTGTTTCAGATTCTGTGTCTCCCTCTCTCTCTGACCCTCCCCCATTCATGCTTTGTCTCTCTCTGTCTAAAAAATAAGTAAACGTTAAAAAAAATTTAAAGTACATATTATGAATAATCTGAGAATGTGTCATAAACACAAAGTTTCTGAATTGGTTAGCTCAAATACAGCTGGAAAAGACTGATGATCAATGATCTCAGATTGCATAGAGGATGTGAATGATTAATTAATCTTTTTTCTTGAACTCCTTCCATAGAGAATTAACCAAGATAGAATTCAAAGTTTGAATTAGAGCTTTTCCTCTTGCTTAAAAAAAAAAAAAAAAATCCTTATATACTCAGAATTTCCACTATCTAAACAAATTTTTAATTCTAGTGAGTATCATGCTTAGTCTTCTTTAAACACTAACTTTTGGTCTCAATTTAAACAGATGATTGTGCTCTGGTTTGTTTTCTAACAATCAGTGAGAAGGTACTTAACTGCGAGGTGGCTCTGCTCGTCCTGGCAGTTCTGGGTTAACCAGTTCGCATCTAATGCTTGGCATAAAAATATTAGTTAACAAGTTCGGGCTGCGAGTACCTCTCTCACACCCATAACCAGACACAGCTTAAGAATCAGCCATCCAGGGATAATGATTTTCCATCACTGTTGGTCTGGTTTGAGTCCAAATTGCTGCCCTGGAAGGACCACTGCTGTGCAGTACATATTGCCTCTTGACTGTTCCATTTCCCCTTATTCCTGTGGTTTCTGTGCCAGTGGCTGCAATGTCGATCTCTAGGAATCTGCTAAATTAATAATTATATTCACTCCCAGATTGTTCTTCACCGATGCTTCTAAAATGTTTTGGTTCCTATCTCTTCAAGCTTTAGCTTTTAACAATTACAGAGAAACCTTTTCACTGGTAGAGCTTCCATTGAGAATGTGTGTTATTACGTTGCTTTTTTTTTCTTGTAGAGACCTTTACCATTTGGTCAGATGATTGGCAAACTCTGGAATTGAATGCAGAAGGAGCATTTGAAACGTCCTCAGCAGGGTTTTTAATATTTATTTATGAAGACATTTTCCCAACTCATTTCATTAAAACTATGTCCTCCTGAAGTAAATAATCACTTGTACTGTTGTGCTCTTCTGAGGAGAAATAAGTGGGTGCTCTTACATGCTTTTCTGAAAAGTACACATGGGCATAGTTATTTATAGGAAAGTGATTGGAAAAAAGAGAGACTGTTGAGGCAGAAATGTTACAGACTTTTAAAACCTTGGGTCCTAAGTTTTAGCCTGTATGTTATGTGTTGTACCTATGGTGTGGGGTCTGTCTTACAGCATGGTTATGGTAGGAAATGCAGTGTGGAAAGAGATAATATCTATTGTGGAATTATTGTGGGGTCACCCTTAATTGGGTGGTTTAAAACTAGTTGTCAGGGATTTTCTCTGAGGATAGCCAAGAAAGGGAAAGTGAAAACAGTGTTTTAGATTTTGTAATATCTTTTAAAATTTATTTTTATTGACTATTGTTGACATACAATATTACATTAGTTTCAGGTGTACAACTTTAGTAATTTGACAAGTTTTTACATGATGCTGTGTTTAGCACAAGCACACCTATCCTCTGTCCCATTACATCACTATTAAAATATCATTGACTACATTCCTAATTCTCTGCTTTTTATTACTGTGAATTGCTCATTCTATAACTAGAGACCTGTATCTCCCTCTCGCCTTCACCCATTTGGCCTAACCTCCCCACTCCCTTCTGTCAACCATAAGATTATTTTCTGTGTTTACAGTTCTGATTCTGCTTTTTGTTTACTATTAATTTTTTTAGATGCCATTTATGAGTGGAATCATACAGTATTTCTCTTTCTCACTCTGACTTGTTACACTAAGCATAATACCCTCTAGGTCCATCCATGTTGTATCAAATGGCATGATCTCATTTCCTTTTAGGGTTGTGTAATAGCCATTATGTATGTACATCACATTTTTCTTATCCATTTGTCTATTGATGAACACTTAGGTAGCTTCCTTGTTTTGGCTATTGTAAATAATGCCACAATAAACATAGGGGTACATAAATCTTTTTGAGTTAGTTTACCCTGGGTAAATACCCAATGGTGGAATTATTGGGCTATTTGGTAGTTCTATTTTTAATTTTTTGAGAAACCTCCATGATGTTTTTCCAGTGACTATACCAGTTTGCATTCCTTGCACGAGGGTTCCTTTTTCTCCATATCCTCACCAACACTTGTTGTTTCTTGTCTTCTTGATTTTAGCAATTCTAACAGGTATGAGGTGATCTCATTGTAGTTTTGATGTGTGTTTCCCTGATAATGAGTCATTTTGAGCATCTTCTCATGTGTCTGTTGGCCATCTGGATGTCTTCTTTGGAAAAAAGTGTATTCAGGTCTTCTGCCCATTTTTTAAATCGTTTCTTTTTTTGGTGTTGAGTTGTATAAATTTTTTATATGTTTTGGATATTAGCCCCTTAAGAGAGAAATCATTTACAATATCTTCTCTCATTCAATGGGTTGTCTTTTGGTTTGTCCATGGCTACCTTCACTGTGCAAAACTTTTTATTTTGATTTAGCCCCAGTAGTTTAATTTTGCTTTTGTTTTCCTTGCCTTAGGAGACCTATCTCAAAAAATGTTGCTATGGCTGATGTCAGAGAAATTACTGCCTGTGTGCTCTTCTAAAATATATTTATGGTTTCAGGTCTCTAACTTAGGTCTTTAATCCATTTTGAGTTTATTTTTGTGTACTGTGTTAGAAAGTAGTCCAGTTTCATTCTTTTACATGTAGCTGTTCACTTTTTCCAGCACCATTTATTAAAAAACTGTCTTTTCCCTGTTGTATATTCTTGCCTCCTTTGTCACAGATGAATTGATGACCTAAATGTGGGTTTATTTCCAGGATCTTTATTCTGTTCCATTGATGTATGTGTCTATTTTTGTGCCAATACTGAACTGTTTTGATTATTATGGCTTTGAAATCTGGGATTAATATACCTCCAGTTTTGTTCTTTTTTCTCAGGATGGCTTTAGCTCTTCAGGGTCTTCCTTGGTTCCATACAAATTCTGGTATTATTTGTTCTAGCTTTATTAGAACAATAAATACTTTGCTGGTATTTTGATAGGGATTTCATGGAATCTATAGATTGCTTTGGGAAATATGGATTTTGACAACATTAATTGTTCCAATCCATGGGCATGGAATATTTTTTCCATTGGTTTTTGCCCTCTTCAATTTTTTTCATCGCTGTTTTATGGTTTTTAGAGGATGGCTCTTTCACCTCTTTGCTTAAGTTTATTCCTAGGTATTTTATTCTTTTTGTGCAATTATAAATCTTATTTGTTTTTTTTTTTTTTTTTAACTCTGTGACTTCATTGTTAGTGTATAGAAGCACTACTAATTTCTGGGTATTAATTTTATAATCTTGCCACTTTACTGAATTCATTTTTTACTCCTGATAGTTTTTGGGTGGAACCTTTAGAATTTTCCACATATATGGTATTAGGATATATGCTTATATTGACAGTTAAACTGTCATATCTGCTCATCTGCTCATATTGCTCATATTGACAGTTAAACTTTTTTACTTTTATGGAGGTCTCTTATTGTCAGATTGCTGTTGGTAGGACTTCTGGTGTCAGATTGAATAAAAGTGAGAGTGGACATGCTTGTCATGAACCTGACTTTAGGAAGAAAGTGCTCAATTTTTCACCAGTGAGCATGATGTTAGCTATTGGTTTTTTATATGTGGTTTTTATTATGTTGAGGTATGTTCCTTCTAAGCCCATTTTGTTGAGTTTTTATCATGAATGGATGTTGCATTTTCTCAAACACTCCTTATACACTTATTGAAATGATCATAGGATCAAAATTGATGTGTATGTCATTGATTGACTTGCAAATATTGAACAAACTTTGCATCTCGGGAATAAATCCCACCTGATATTGGTGAATGGTACTTTTAATGTATGTGGTTTGCTAATATTGTGTTGAGGATTTAAGCATTTTGTTCATCAGGGATATTGGCCTATACTTGTCTTTTTTTTGTGGTGTCTTTGTGTGATTTTGGAATCAGGGTAATACTGGCTTTATGGAATGTAGTTGCTTTCCTTCATTTTCTATTGTTTTGGAATAATTTGTGGAGAAAAGGTATTAACTCTTTAAATGTCTGGTAGAATTCATTTGTGAATCCTTCTGGTCCTGAAGTTTTATTTTTTGGTTTTTTTTTTTTTTTTTTTTTTTTTGATTGCTGATTCAATTTTGTTACTTGTAATTGGCTTGCTCAGCTTTTCCATTTCTTCCTGGTTGAGTTTTGGAAAGTTGTATATTTCCAACAATTCATCCATTTCTTCCAGGTTGTCCAATTTGTTGTGATATAATTCTTCACAGTAAGTATTCTTTTACAAACCTTTGTATTTCTGTGTGGTGAGTTGCTACTTCACTCTTGTTTCTGCTTTTATTTACTTGGATCCTTTCTCTTTTTGATCCCTTAATCATTAGGTAATGCCCTTCTTTGTCTCTTGCTATAGTCTTTGTTTTAAAGTCTATTTTGTCTAATATAAGTATTGATACCCTGTTTTTTTTTTTTTTAACTTTTATTTGCATGGTAAAGGTTTTTTCATCCCTTCACTTTCAGTCTCTATGTGTCTTTAGATCTGAGGTAAATCTCTCATAGGCAGGAGATATATCAGTCTGTTTATCTTAGCTTGCCTGGGGATAAGACAGTTACAGCATGTTCCTCAGGGTCAGCAAGGCACCTTTCTTTTGCTAATTAGTTCCACTCCAGGCAACTTCACCCTGCTGCAGTCTTTAGCCCTGTTTACCTGTTTACCTATTCTAATCCTTCCTCCTGTGAAAGCAGCTTTCTGCTATTGTACTATGTTGGAGCCCTTCTGGCCTGATTATCTAATCTTGGATGCTTTGATCCTGTGGCTGCCTATTCCTCTATGCCTTTGTTCTATACTGGGGGTGCTTCCTCCCATTTTACCTAATCTTGGATGCTTTCATCCTAAACCTTGTTAACCCATTGATGCAAACTCAGGGAATTCCTAAACTTATTCCCCACAATTGTTGATCTCCTTCAAATCTGGCTGATAACCCTGCTGGGTAGAGTAATTTTGGTTGTAGGTTTTTTTTTCTGGTAGCATTTTGAATATATCATGCCATTGCTCTGGCTTGCAACATTTCTGCTGAAAAATCAGCTTACAGTTTTATAGGTTATGTTTTGTAGGTAACATTTTGTTTCTTTTTCCTTCTTTTCAGGATCTCTCTTTATTTTTAACCTTTGATATTTTAATTACTGTACCATGGTGTGGACCTCTTTGTGTTCATCTTGTTTGGAGCTCTCTGTGCTTCTTGACTTGGAAGTCTATTTACCTCTCCAGGTTAGGGAAGTTTTCAGTTTTTATTTCTTCAAATAAGTTTTCTACACGTTTCTTTCTCTCTGCTTTTTCTGGGACCCTGGTAATGTGAATATTTGTCAGTCAGTGTCTGAGATACCTCTTAACAATTCTCATTTCTTTAAATTCTTTATTCTTTTTGTTCAGCTTGTATGCTTTACATTATCGTGTCTTCCAGATTACTGATAAATTCTTCTGCATCCTCTAATCTATTGATTCCTTCTATTGTGTTTTTTATTTTAGCTGTTGTACTGTTCAACTTTAATTTGTTATTTTTAAAATTTTGTATCTCTTTCTTGAAAATCTCACTCAGTTCTTCCATTCTTTTCTCCATGCCAGTGAATAAGTATCATTTCCTTAAATTCTTTATCAGGTTTATTGCTTATCTCTGTTTCACTTAGTTCTTTATATGAGGTATCTTCTTTTATTTTATTTTTTTTCTTTTGGATCATATTTCTCTGTCTCCCCATTTTGTTTGACTTGTTATGTTTTTTTCTATGGGTTAGGCAAAATGTCTACTTCTCCTAAAGTTGAAGGAGTGGTCTCATGTATGGTATCCCCTATGCAGATTATGTGTGCTTGGAGACTTTTGATGGCTGGCTGGACCTGTGGCTATTTATGTTAGTGACCATGGCTTTTTAGTAAAGTAAACCATGGCTTTTTACAGAAAGAATAACTAAAAAACAAACAACAATAATAGGAAAAGAAAATGGGTTGCCTGGGTGGCTTGGTCGGTTAGGTGTCTGGCTCTTGATTTCAGCTGAGGTCATGATCTCATAGTTTGTGAGATCAAGCCCCAAATAGGGCTCTGCACTGAAAATGTGGAGCCTGCTCGGATTTTCTCTCTCCATCTTTCTCTGCCCCACATTCTCTGTCTCTCTCAAAATAAATTTTAAAAAAATTTTTTAAGAGAAAAAAAAAATAAAAGATGAAAAAAAGGAAAAATAAAAAAGAAGAAAAGAAAAAATAAGAACAAAACCAAAAAGAAAAAAGAAAGACACATTTTAGAAATTAAAAATAAATAAAATAATAAAAATTAAAACAAAAACACAAAGCCAGGGTTTGTTTTCTTTGCCCCAGCATCACAGAGTGGTAAGGCATTCTTGAGCTTGCTCAGGTTCCAAGCTCACTGTGAGTCCATACTCTCCTCCATTCTGGCCTTTTAATATGGAGGAGGAGAGAACATTCTCATAGTTCTTGAGCACTTTTAAATCACAGCTTTTTTTTCTGTGTCTTAGTGCCCCTGGATCTGGTGTGGACTTGAGGACCCTGGGCTTGCTGATGTCATGGGTTCCCTGTAATGAGCAGACCCACTGGTTATGGCAACTGGACCTACTTGTTACCGTGTAGGGACCCTCCAGTTATGGTATCTGAATCTACCCTTTACAGGGTCCAGACCCTCATTGGGTCTGGGCTTTTATGCCTGAGGGGAAGAGAATTCTCCAGCAGCTCTTTGGCCCTTGTAGACCATGGCTTTTTTCTGTGCCCAGTGTGGCTAGGCCTGGTATGGTCATGTGGATGCTGGGCTTTTGAAGTTACATGTTCTGAAGTTACTGAGAGGACCAGATCCAACTATGATGGTGTAGGGACTCTGCTCTGACCTAGGCTTTTAATGTGGGATGGGAACATAAGCCATGTAGTTTTCCAGTCCCTCTGACCTGGAAAGCTTTCCCACAGCTCATCTACCACTTGACAGAATTCTAGTGTTGTCTCTTGTATATGCTAGTTGATTTTTTAAATTATGAGTTTTCTTCTGTCCCCAAGCACAGAGGAATCTGTACGCCATATTAGAATTCTATCCTTCTTCAATGCCACTGGTTTGCTGCATTGGGGTGGGAGTTCCCTTTGTTACTGTGTCTCCATCTCTCTTGATGTTCTCTTGCTGTTCTTTTCATCTTTGACGATTTGGTAACTGTTCAGTCAGTGCTCAGTTCTTTTCAGGAGGAGTTGTCCTATTATTAGGTGTAATTTGGTGTGTTCCATGGAGGGCATGAGTTCAGAGTCTTCCTACGTAGCCATCTTGAGTTGGAACTCCATAATGTTTTTTTGATGAAAGAGAAATGCTTCCCTTGACTGATGGCTCCTTTTATCTTTAACTAAGAAGAGAATAGTGTTTTACTAATTTAGGACAACAGGGCACAAAATGCCATGTTGATCTTTGACAGTAAGAATTGAGAATAGTAAACTATATAATGACCTTTTTTTGAGTTGCACAACCATTTTTTCTGTGAATATAATTGTATAGGCAGTATTAATTCATCTGTGCTGCCAAGCCAAGGGAGCTCCCATCTGTTGGGGTGCAGAAAGTCTCCTTATATTTGGTGGAAATAGAGGTAAAAATGGAGGTGTGTGCCATTTGCACCATTCTTGGCATTTTATTTCTTTGAGTTGGTAAGCAGTGGTAAGTTAGTGATTTAATCTAGCAGAAAGAATTCTTAATATACACATTAAAAGAAACATCTCACAACAGTCATAATAAAACAGAAATACAATCTAGAAGAAATTCCAACATTGTGGAGCTTGTCTTCCCTTCCCCCTCCCACCCCCCAGCTCTATAGCTGATACTTTTTCCCTTAGGGAAGAATTAGGAAACAGAATGCTTTTGAAATGTAACATGACATAAATATGGTCCTACTCTACTTTGTCACTTTATTTTAGGCAAACAGTTTATCATATCACAAGAATTGTCAACAGGCCTATAAATACTAGACAAATAGAGACCAGGGATATTGACTAAGACGCAGGAACAGAAATGGTAAAAATCCTCCAGAATGAATGTCTTAGGTTTGTTAACTGTTTTTTTTTTTTTTTCCATCAGGAATTCTGAAGGTGAATGGATTTTGTTAGTGTTAGTTTAGGTTTTATTTAAAAGAAAACAAAACTAAGGACCATAGTTAGGTACGTGAGTCAAAAGAAGTTATTTCTGGAAAGAAATGGCAAAATGTAAAGTAAAAAAAAGGAAACAAAAAAATGATGCTAGGTGACTTTGGTTTGTATTCACTGGGTTCCCAACCTCTTGCTTTGTTTGAAGAACAGTGGTGATCCATGGGGGAAGGGATGGTGATTGGAAAGTTTCAATGAGTACAGGTTATAGTGCAATGTCTTCTCTGTAGAAAACAGGCTAAATTCAGTTTCTTTGCCTATCTTTTTTAAAAATTACCATGCACAGGCAATTCTAAGTAATGTTAGTGATAAAATAACTCCTTACCACAGAGGAAGGTTACTTCCACTGACCCCCATCTTGGTATACTATTTTCTTCTGTATATCTATTTACATTAGTCTTGGCAATGCAAGTATTGCTGAACATTCATAATTTCACTGCTACTTTTAAAGAAATTGGAGCTAATTATAAAAACTACAGTGTGACAAAAACAATAATAACAGGGAGAGTTTATTGAACAATTTTGACATCCCAGGCACAATACATTAATAATGGTATTTCTCTTCACCACAGTCATGAAACTAAGTTGTTCTATTTTTCAGTTTAGAAGTTTAAGACCTTAAATTTTGCTAAGACATACTGATGTAGGAGCTAAAATTAGAGTCCAGGGTTGTCTGACTTTAAATTCCACATTGTTTTCAATTATAAAGACATCATTTCCTACTAACCCACTTGATTGTCTTTGGAGAATGACTTTTTTCTTAATTTTATTTTTTAATTTAATTTAAATTTTTTTTTTTTTTTGAGAGAGAGAGAGAGAGAGAGAGAGAAAGAAAGAGCAGGCGAGCATACGTGCAACTGAGGGAGGGAAAGAGGAAGAGGGAAGGAGAGAATCTCAGTCAGGCTCCACACTCAGCACAGGAGACTATGGAGGGCTTGATCTCATAACTGAGATCATGACCTGAGCTGAAATCAAGAGTCAGGAGCTTAACTGACTGTGCCAGCCAGGTGCCCCTGGAGAATGATTTTTAATGAGACTTTGGTAATGATGATATTCTTTCTCTTCTAGCTCCTTATTTCCCTTTGATTTTTCCATTCTCTTTTTTGAGAGCTTTCATGCTATCTTTACTTTCTCTTGATTCCTTTGGCATATGTTTTCAATTTGTGCTAAGTCAGGTATGGTTTTCTTGACAAATCTGTGAGGTACTTGCAGCAGTTTGGGGAATAGACTTGCAGTGCATCACTATCTTTTTCTTTTTTAAAAAAATTCCATCCAAGTTAGCATACAGTGCAACAATGATTTCAGGAGTAAATTCCTTATTGCCCCTTACCCATTTAGCCCATCCCCTCTCCCACACCCCCTCCGGTAACTCTGTTTGTTCTCCATATTTATGAGTCTCTTCTGTTTTGTCCCCCTCCCTGTTTTTATATTATTTTTGTTTCCCTTTCCTTATGTTCATCTGTTTTGTCTCTTAAAGTCCTCATATGAATGAAGTCATACGATATTTGTCTTTTACTGACTGACTAATTTTGCTTAGCATAATACCCTCTAGTTCCATCCACGTAGTTGCAAATGGCAAGATTTCCTTTTTTGTTGTTGTTGATTGCCGAGTAATACTCCATTGTATATACATACACCACATCTTCTTTTATCCATTTGTCCATCGATGGACATTTGGGTTCTTTCCATACTTTGGCTATTGTTGATGGTGCTGTTATAAACATTGGGGCAGTGCATCACTTTCTAACTTGTCTATCTATAGGGGAAGCCAATGATGCAAATGGGTCTATGAGTAGGTTACTAACTAGTTTCCTCTGTTTGTGACACATCTGGTGTTAATTTAGTCACCAAGAGTACCTTAAATGCTGAATTCCAATATCACTTGTCACGAACTACATATTTATGTCCTGTCAAAGTATATATATTCAAAGCCTAGTCCCCCATGTTATAGTATTTGGAGAGGGGCCTTTGGGAGGTAATTGGGTCATGAGGATGGAACCCTCATGATAGGATTTGTTCCCTTATAAGAAGAGACATGCTATGAAGAGACATGCTATGAAGACACAGGAAGATGGCCATCTACAAACCAGAAGTATGGCTCTCATCAAAAATAATCCATGCTGGCACCCTGACAGCAGACTTTCCAGCCTCCAGACCTGTGAGAAATAACTTTCTGTTATTTGAGCCACTAAGTCTATGACATTCTGTTATGGCAGCCCAAACCATCTAAGGCACCACCCATTAAGACTGATGGAGAATCGGCATCAAGGAGGATGGAGTCATCCTCCTTTTTTTAGACTTAATTTTTTTAGAGCAGTTTTAGGTTTATAAGAAAATTGAGCAGAAGTTTCAGATTTTCCCATAAACTTCCTGCTCCCATACATATGTAACCTCCCTCATTATTAACATCGCCCATAAGAGTTGTATATTTGTTATAATTATATACTATACGTATATACATATATAAACAGAATATATATAAGATATATATATATTACTTAGGGTTTGTCTTTGGTATAATGACATGTATCCATCATTATAGTATTAAAGAGAGTATCTTCACTGCCCTAAAAATTCTCTGTGCTCCTCTTACTCTACTGAACCCAACCCTTGGTGACTTCTGATCTTTCTACTATATCCATAGTTTTGTCTTTTCCAGAATGTATGACATTATACAGTATGTAGTCTTTTCAGGTTGTCTTCTTTAACCTGGTAGTATGCATTTAAGCTTCCTCCATGTCTTTTCACAGCTTGATAGCTCATTTCTTTTAAGTGCTGAATAATGATTCATTGTCTGGAATATACCACAGTTTATGCATTTGCCTACTGTGGAACATCTTGGTTGCTCCCATGTTTTGACAATTAGGAATAAAACTGTTAGAAATGGTTTTTGTGAGGACATAAGTTCTCAAATCCTTTGGGTAAATATCAAGAAGCATGGTTGCTGGATCTTATGTTGAGAGTACGTTTAATTTTTAAGAAAAGACAAACTGTCTTCCAAAGTAGTTGTGCCATATTTGCATTCCCATCAGCAAACAATAGGAGTTTCTATTGCTCCATATCCTTGTTAGCATTTAGTGTTGTCAGTGTGGAAGATTTTAGCCATTCTCATAAAAGTGTACTGTTATCCTATTGCTGTTTTAATTTGTATTTCCCTGATCTAGGACATGGAGCATCTGTTCATAGGCTTATTTTCTACCTGTGTATCCTCTTTGGTGATGTGGGTCTTAAAGTCTTTAGTCCATTTTCTAATCAGATTGTTTCTTAGTAATGAATTTTAAGCATTATTTGCATATTTTGGGTAACAGTTCTTCAGGTGAAGGTGACAGGTGAAGGGTAGCTTCACCTTTCTAGGGTTAGTAAAAGAAATAAACAGGAAAATGCCAACATTGATTTTATTTTTTTCTGATCATTTTTTTTTTGGACCACAATAGGGTCTGTGGCCCCTGAAAAATGTAACAGGCTAAACTGTAAGTCTAGGATATTCCTTTAACTTTGATTTGAATTGTAATAGATTAGTGACTATGAATAATGATTAAACAGTGATTATATAATGAATATTTGATGTCACTGAATAATCATTTGAAATTTAATTTTGAATATTTTAAAATACTCACCATAATTAAGGAGATGAGATAACTCGTTTTGAATTTCCTGTGACTAATCTGATAGAGCCCTTCTTCCTATCACAGTAATGGTAACATTTATTTATTTATTTAACAAGTTTATTTTTTTAATGTATATTTATTTTAGAGAGAGAGACAGAGCATGCAAATGGGAGAGGAGCAGAGAGAGAGGGAGACATAGAATCTGAAGCAGGCTCCAGGCTCTGTGCTGTCAGCAGAGAGCCCAGTGTGGGGCTTGAACTCACAAACCCTGAGATCATGACCTGAGCTGAAGTTGGATCCTTAACCTACTGAGCCACCCAGGTGCCCTCAGAGTAATGGTAATTCTATTAATTTAAAACTAGTTTTAGTTCCTCCCCAATATTTAATCCTGACTATTTTAGATCTTTACACATGCAAAACTCGAATCCCTGTGCTATCAGTCTCATGTGATCCCACTTAGAGTGATTGCATGATCTAAACTCATGACAATGAAATACGGAGGAAATAGCATTACCCAAAGCACATACAAAATCACCTTCTGCATCTAAGGCTGTATGTTATGATGCAGAAAGCGCCTTAAAAAAAGCAAATAACCAGTATAATTCAGACAAACAATTATTTTTATTTTTTATTTTTATTTATTTTGAGAGAGTGAGAGAAAGAGAGTGAGCACTGGGGAGGAGGAGAGAGAGAGAGAGGGAAAGAGAGAATCCCAGACAGGCTCTGCATCAGTGCAGAGCCTGATGGGGGGCTCTATCCCATGATTGTAGGATCATGACCTGAGCTGAAATCAAGAGTTAGACACTTAACCGACTAAACCACCCAGGTGCCCCCAGATGAACAATTATTTTCAAAGTGATTTGTGAGTATGTATTACAGAGTATAACTGCTTTTTGTTATTTTAAAATATCGAAGATGATGAACCCGTATGCAGTATTTTATTGATACTATGTTTTCATCTCTATCTATGTCCATCCATCCATCCATTCATCCTTGGTACTGTGTTAAAATACTTCATAGAGAAAAATGCCTATATGCTTTTATTATCCACGAGGTACACTAAAATGGGAGATAGATATTGTCTAGAAATGAAACAAAAATTATTTGTATATGCTACTTGCAGGAAAAGACACAAATAAGTTTAATAAGTGAAGGAGGATGAATGCAAACTATTAACCTTTAAGCCATATGTCCTCGCTGATGTTTACTGCACTGTAGCTTTAAAGGTAGAGCATGTCACCTTACCATGCAAAGGGTCTATGCTGGGATAGTACTACTGACTTTTTTGCTGACACATCACTTACTTGTCACTGCAGTTGGGGAGAAAGAATGGGAAAAGCTCTCTCAGCCCTTTTCTTTCTATTTTTATGCGTAGCTTCATTTGCTCTTGTTCTTTCTCCTGTACTCCCAGGGATGGGAAAAGCCTAGAGTCCCTTCTATCACTGACTGTGCAGTACTTGAGAGATGGAGTATTGGGAAGTCATTTAGGTGCAAGTTTAAAGCCACATTCTCTCATCTGCCTTATCAGCAGTAAATCTGTTTTAAGTCTCCATCTATCTCCTGTGTTTTATTTTTAAATTTTTAATTCAATTTCGGGGGGCAAATACCATGACTTATTACTTCAAAGATAGTGATTTAGACTGTTGCCTATGTTGTGGTTCATTATATACTTTGATCATTCAAAAGAACACATCTTATGAAAGGCCTTTCCCATTGGTTCAGCCTTGTTGCCTTTCTGCAATACCCAGTTAATCTAAGAATTAGCACATGATATTTACAAATGGAAAATTCCAAATAGAAAAATATTTGTGCTAGTGATTTCACAAGTTCTTATATTGATTTATTTTTAAGCCACAAAGCATTCAAAATCTAGAGGAGGATATTTTAAAATGCATGTTTCACTTGTTGAAATACTTAGGGAGCATAAGATAACCTTATTGGTATTCCTTTCTCATTAAATTTATTCTTGAATTTTGAGTTGCTTATTGTTACCTATTTCAGTCTGGTAACAGATTGAAGCGTTCACCTTTGTTGTCAAAGAATTGAGAAAGTTGAGGAATAGGATTGTCTTAGCTTTCACTTTGTTGTGTATTCAGCATTTCTCCTAGTAAGGGAATGTTTTTAAGTTGCCAGATTTTCCAGTTCTGTTTACCAAATTACATATGCATTATTGCAAATGAGTTCTGCTACAAAGAAATCCATAATGAAAATATCAGAGGGAATTAAAATGCTCTTTATACACGTGAGCTTGCTTCATTAATCTGAGGGCAAAAGATTGTTCCCAGATGGCATCCGGCAATGAATGGACAGTCTTTGCTGAACTGTTTTTAAGTATTTTTTTTTTCCTGAAGGTTTGGTTTAGTGGCAACAAATTGATGATAGTTAATTAAAGTTCCTGAGAAGCATTTTAATTCAAGTTTAAATCCTTACACCCCAAGTCAGTGGATCCCTGTTAAATAGCAGGAGAGGCTTAAAGTTATAAAGAGATAAATCCTAAGTTGTCTTTGGGGGTAAAAACGAGTTAAACTAAGTCTAAACATAACTTACTTTGCATATTTTAGGGACGGAATTGATGTTTCCTGAGTTTTTAGGCTCTCATATGGGTATTTTGTGAGATAAATATGAGTGTGATTGTTGTAAATGTCGGATTCAGAATAATATGGTTCCTGGCCAAGCGAAATTGGTGCTATAGGAACTTCCATTTATTCATCTCTCTGAATTCTTTTAGGATCTATTTTCTTACAGTGATTAATTTACTCTCAGAATATACTACCTTACCACCCTCATGGTGTAGCAGAAAGAGTCAAAGCTTTGGAATCAGATGTACCTGGGCTATGTCTAATACTAGAGAGCCATAGGACTTGAGTTATTTCTTCTTAACTTCTCTGAATCTGTTTTCTTAGCTGTGAAATACAATAATAACATAATCACAGGCAAGTTGGAAGGATTTAACAAATTTTATGGTGTCCTAAGCAAAGTGCCTGGCATGAAGTAGGTGTTCAACACATTTAAAAGTGACAAAAGCTATATATTTCTAACCAAGGCATCACGTGCTTGAGGAAAGGAATTGTGCTGGTTAGTGTAGGAATAAATCTTTATGCTCTTCCATTCTCTTCATGAAGATTTCTTTCCTGGCAAAGGCAGAGCTCTTCCAAGTGTTGTCAGGGTCTGAAAAGACAGTACGTTTGAGACTTTAGTGCTACTTTGTGTTCTTTGATTTGGCTCCTTTGGCTGAAGATGGAGAAGGGAGATGAGATGGGGTGTGAGTGAGGTTTCCTGTTTTATGGGCGCCCTGTGCAGCCTGGAACTCAAACTTCCAGGACCCACTGCCTGCTGGTTTCTGTTTCTGTTCTGCCAATTAGAGGCTTTCATGAAGATTGGAAATGGGGAAGAGGAGAAACCTTTATTCTGCAGATGTATCAGGTCAGGTACACGGATATCAGCAGATGGCTGAGGTGGGTTTTGCCTGCAATTTGGGGGCATCTTCCTCAGAATCCCTTCTTTGATGATGGAGGCAAATGAGATCATTGATGGCAGCTTCCTTGAAACCCTGTGACTGTGAATTTCCTGGGAGAGTTCAAAATGTCTAGAGTGTCTTCCAGTTTTTTGGATCAAACTTTGATGGATCCTTAATACAACTGTCTTTCAGTTTAACAGCTGCCTCAGGAAACTTTTCATCCATTTTTATAGGACAGAATAAACCTTCTCATGGTGCCTATGTGCAAATTCATTTGAAAGACAAAAGCTAACAATTCATTTCCTTCAGTTTTGAAAAGAATATTTTGATAATAGTTCTTACCACGTACAAGATATGAAGTGAAATTTTGGCTAAGTTACTGAAAATAATCAGTTGCAGGTTAATAAGGCATTTGACTTCACTATGTTCTGTCCTCCAACAAACTAATTTTTAGTGAAAAGGAGAAAGAGAAAAAGCTAATAATTGATTTTTGAAACTTAGCTTGGTAAACAGAAAACAGATTCATGCTTCTCTCTTCTTTAAAATTGAGAGATACCTCAATGCATTTTGGGATGTTGTAGCTTGTGAATACTTAGATAAAACATTCTAGGATGTTTTCAGGGAAACAGAGACACATAGGATTTAAAAAGAAGAGATAGGAGATGTCAGTAATTCTGTTTCTCAGACTGAGCTACAATTAGAAATAGGTTCATGTAGGAAAATCTATCAGGGATGTATTTTAGAATTGAATATTCATATCAAATAGCTGGGCCATTTCAGACTCACTTTCAAACAGAGTTGAGGATACAGAAATGAATTGGTCAAAATCTCTGATTCTGGAAACCATGATCTCCTGGGGGCGGGGGGGGGGGGAATGGTAACTTTAATTATAGATTCTAGTATCATATTTATGAGACTTGGTTTAAACCCTATTATTTGGGATGGTAGTGACTGGTTTGATAGTAACACAAACTAAAAAGTGTTTTGTGTTGTAAACAAATACCATCTAATTTCCTAAAATTATTCATATTATGCAAGAATTTGTAGATCAGTTCAAGATTTGAACAGATGTTAAAGGATTATGGAATTAATATGTTCTAAGGTGTGCTGCTAAGCTGGAAAGTGCGAGCTGGTGAGAGTCCCTTGTTCCATGATGCCTGTGTCTTCCCATCCTGCCCTAAGTCTTATGGTGGCTATTCAGATGGTGAGAGTATGTATCTGTGTAAACCTCTGCTCATTTAAGAGTTCATACCTGCTTATGGAGGGTCATTATGGTGTTCTTAACAATTAAAACTTAATAGTATTACATAATACTTAATCTATATAACCACTCTACATTTATCATTTTATATGTTTCTCAAAATCACCATGTGACATCAAGAAAGATATTTTCATCTCTATTTTAAAAGATGGAAAACATGCGGTCCCTGGGTAGCTGAGTCACTTGAGCATCTGATACCTGATTTTGGCTCAGGTCCTGATCCCAGGGATGTGGGATCGAGCACTGAATATGGAGCCTGCTTAAGATTTCTACTCTCTCTCTGCCCCTCTCCACCACCACCTCGCGTGTGTGCTCTCTATCTCAAATAAAAACAAGTAAAAGGTGAAAAATCTGATGGTCAAAGCACATCACTGTCTTGGCTAAGATACGCAGCAAGTGTAAGGGGGGAAATGAGAGTAGGATGTGGGTGCTGTGATCTTCGGCCCAGTGTTCTTTGCACTGTCCTCTGAGCAGTGTTAACGAATTTTTTAACTTCAGCCAATGGGAATCTGAAGTGAGAGAATGACATAGCCCTCACACAATGTTAATAAAAAAGATATTACTAATAGAAAATAATTGCAGATACCATAAAAGATAGAAAAGCCCATATTCCAAATTTTTTTCTCTAACTTCAGTTTATATCCTTTTGTTTGGCCAAGGCTATGCTATTAGCCATCCATTGTTGCCAGAATGAACAACTTCAAAGAACCCATCAGCCGTCTGGCAAGGTTTTTCCCTCAACACTGATCCAGTGATTCTATGCCAGGCTATTTGCACCATCTGTTGGGCATGAGTTAGTGGAGGGAGGAACAGTGGACAGCTGGAGCTGTCGGCTTTGAAATGCCACTTACTGGGGAAGTAAGAGAATTCACACCAAAAGGCATCAATACAAAGTATCCTGCTAGTCCAGAAAGAAGACTGGTTAAATATGGTGGCATTTCTGATGAAAGTCTTCTCTTTCCAGACATTCAGGCCCCTTTTTATCTTCCCCAGCCTTTTTCTGAGGGAGGATTTTGCTGTGCCATATGAAAGAGATATGAGCAGAGATGTTTCAGGTGAGAGTACAGTAAATAATTGAGAGAAAATGGTATATTACATTATGTCTTCCTGGCCTAAGGGCCTGGAAGCAGAGCCTCTGGGAACTTAGGTTGGATTTTGCATTACAGGTAGAGTTATGCATTCATACCTATAGTCACCTATCCATTCTCACTCATTCACTGAATGCTTACTGTATTCCAAGTGCTGGTGGATGAAAGAGAATAAGGACTACCATTCATTGAGCACCTACCATGTGCAGTGTGCTTTAAATAGGATATTTTATTTCATATTGGCAAGAACCCAAAGGTACAAGAATTACTCATTTTTCTGTGAGGAGACTGAAGCACAGCGAGAAGTAAATTTGCCCCAAATCACAAGATAGTAAGTGAAAGAGACTTGTCGGGGATCTGAATCCTGAAATATTCTTAAAGTTAGTTAAGAACACATGTTCTATGAATGCTGTTTTTTCTATTCTTCCATGGGATTCATAGAAAGACTCTTCCTTACTATAGGAATCTCCAGAGAAGGAAAAGAAGACACTCACTGTTAATCAGAACATAGGGAGAACCTGTCAATGCCAAGAGTCACGTGGGAAAAATATTCTGGAGACCAGTATTGTACGATGGCACCATTCCATATTTCAGAAACTTCCCTGCTTGGTCATATCCATACATCAACTTTACTTTAAAACATGAGAACTGTGGGAGGGATAAAGTCTAAAAAATGCCAAAAAGATTTGTTTTTTAGTTGCTCCATATATTTCTTCAGTTGATTTCTTTGTGATGTACATTCTCACATGTCAAAAGACAAGTTTTGCCCTCTGTGCTAGTGGCCTAAAAGAACTTCTCATAAATTTAATCTGTGATGCGATTAGTATTGACATTATTTTACAGATTTGATAAGTACTATAAAAATTATTTGTAAATTGAATAACATTTCTTACTTTGATTTCTCTTATTAAATGGAATAAGATCAATTTGGAGGAAAACTTTAGCCAAAACTATGGATTTACTACTGCAGGTATGGTGTACTGGATGTTCTCATGTGCTGCTGTTACAGATCGGTACAAACTTTCTGGTAAACACTTTGGTAACACATCATAAGACCCTAAACTGTTCATAATCTGTGATACAGTATTTCACTTCCACAAAATTTCCCAGAGGAATTAGGGATTTTGGTATGATAAGTATTATTTCAGAATTATTTTTGATAATAAAAATAGATAAAATATACATATTCAACACATGAAAAAGATGGGTTAAATTGTTTATTCATACAAAATAACAAAGCATTGTAAACATTAAAAAATTTTTTAATGTTAATTTTTATTTTTGACATAGAGCATGAGCAGGGAAGGGGCAGAGGGAAAGGGAGACACAGAATACGAAGCAGGCTCCAGGCTCTGGGCTGTCAGCACAGAGCCTGACATGGGGCTTGAACCACAAACTGTGAGATCATGACCTGAGCCAAAGTTGGACACTTAACCGACTGAGCCACCCAGACACCCCACAATGCAAACATTTTTAAGAAATTTTAATGTCATGGAAAATATTTATAATGTAATATTAATGGAATAATTCAAAATGTCAAATACAGAATATTGCTAAAATATCAAACAGTAGTTCTCAAAGTGTAGTGCCCAGACCAGCAACATTAGCATCACCTAGCATCTTCTTAGAAATACAGATTCTTGGGGTCTCCCTCAGACTTAATGCATCAGAAACTTTGGGGATCGGGATAAGCAACCTGTGTGTAAACAAGTCCTCCAAGTAGTTCTGATGCTTATGGAAGTTTGAGACAACTGGCAAAAGTTAAGAAAAAATACTAGAAGATAATGAATCAAATTATTTACTGTGATAATTTCTTGATTATATAGTTAAAGGTAATTTCAGAATATTTTATATTAAGGTTTTTCACTTATGAGTATAAATTTCATTGTTAGAAAACTATAATTTTAGAAAATTAAGATAATGCAAAAAAAGTAGAAATTGCCTATAATTCCATTAGTTGAGAATTCTAAAAGCTGAGAATTGAACATTTCTCCACATCTCAAACTTCACTTTTCACAAGTGTAACCAGCATTAGTGACCTGTACTTCAATAAGTTTAAAAAAATAAAATGGAATTTTGTTAAACAGAATGGACTAGATAAAGGTTACTTTCATTATAAAATATATTATGGACATCTTTCTAGGTTAATAGATTATATTTACTTACTCTTTTTTGCTGCTCATATAATACTCCACAGTAAAGCTTTGCCATAATTGAAATTAGCATTTCATTTTGACCATTTTAACTTACCATTTTATTGCTGTCACAAAATAATGCTACAATAAAAATTCTATTTTATGGCATTCATAGTAATAGGTTGAAACATAATGGATTAAAAATACCAAATATTTGGGACACCTGGCTGACTCAGGCAGTAGAGCACGTGATGCTTGATCTCAGGGTTGTCATTTCAAACCCCATGTTGGGTGTAGAGAGGAAGTAAAAAATCTTAAAACACACCAAATATTCTATTCTAAGAAATTAATTACTCATTCAAATGTTTATTCATTACTGTGAAAGGTTTGCTCCCTTGATCTTTTTTTCATAGGGTTGTGCCAATGTTTCATGGAAAAAAAAATTGGATTGATTTGCATTTACAAAGGGTTCTCTCCAATGATGGTGCTTTCTTATATGAAAGAGGCTTCTATTTCAAGAACTGAGTTATATGAAAGTAAATTGCTCGATTTTGTTAATTACATTTGTCATACTTCTATTAAAATGAAAGCTAGTCATAAGGGAAAAGTAAACAGAGAGACTATACAATCCTGTTAGCATTGCCATATTTGTTAATATCATTGAGATGGAAATTGATGAGTTCGATCACACAGGACAATCAAAGACAAAAACCTCTTGCTGCACTCAGTAAATAATTGTTTTTAAAGGAAAATTTCACTGAAAGGATTCATATCCTAAGAAATATAGTAATTTTTAGTGGAAGGCATTGTTTTAGAAAATCAAGGTATGTAATATTTAGATGAAAATATTTTTGTTCACTTAATATATAAATGTATAGTCAAGCAGATCTAAACTACATCGTTAAAATTTCATCTGAATCAACTGTTCTCCCCCCTGCCCTGCCCCCCTGCCCCAGGACACTCAGTAATTTTGCCTAAGTATTTATTTAAAGTAGACATAATGTACATGATGGTTTATAACATAATTCATAATTTGTAGGCTACTATATTCTATATGAGATCACATAGTATAACACCATTGTGAAAACACTGCACAAATATATGCTTACCATTGAAAGATCTTTTAAGGCAATGTCTCTGTTATTTCATTTAGTGTAATGAAAATTTCTATTAAAATACTTAAGCCATTATAACTCAGTCATTTCAGGTGGTTTTTATGTAAGATTCTAGGTGAAACAAGAAATGCTTTCATTTTGGGGTTATAATGAAATAAAGATTTTTTTTGGTTATAAAGGCTACATAAAATTTCAAATACAAAAAAGTCATCATTCTGCCATTATTAATCTTTTTGTATTTGTCTCTTTCACGCACATTCTTTTTGATTGTCAGTCTCACTGTATAAACAATTTTGGATCCTAGTTTTTCCTTTATCTTCATCATGTAATTTGCCTTTGGGGTTCATGATATTCATAAGCATAACTCCTAATGGTTATGAATGATCTATTACATGTTTATCCATTACTAAGTAATTTCTTGTTTAACATTCATTTTGTATTAAGTTTTCACTCACAAATAACGGTGAAAAGGAAATAATATGTATATTATTTAACACATTATAAGTTAACAGGACATGTTCCTTTAAGCAAATGTGTGGATTTAATAGAATGGACTAGAACTAAACTTATCTACTTTAACAGTATAATATCAGTGAAATTTAAAACTAAAAAAAGGAAACTGTTAAAATCAAACTACTCTATGATGGGGATTAAGAAGGGTACTTGTTGTGTTTAGTGATAGATCACTAAATTCTACTCCTGAAACCAGTATATACTATATGTTAACTAACTAGAATTTAAATAAAAAACTTGAAACAAAAACTCAAACTACCCTAAATATATGTGTATGTACATGTATATATAAAATGTGTATATTTACAAATATGCAATATTGAATTTGTAGTTTGATACTAAATCTTATTCATATGAAATAGGGCCTAAATAGAAGATTCAAGATATAGACTTGGATGTCATGAATCAGTCTTTCAAATATTTCACCATAAATAAGCATTCCAAAAAACAAAGAGACTTCCATGTATTGGCATGTAACTTAAACCAACAGGGTCTTGCTCTTGTTCCAAATACTTCTTTACAACAAGTGATCCTATTGGATAATTGATGTCTGTTTGCCAGTGATGCCCAAATACATTGTTGGCATTGGAAAAAAGGTGAAACAAGAGTTTAAAAGTTGCTAATTATTTTATGTTGATAAAATTGACAATATTCAATTTTCTTCCTCTAAACACTGTAAGTCTCCTGATTACTCAAAAATAAATGAATAAACAGCAAAAAACAGAACCATATCTCCACAGCCATTTACAGAGGAAGTAAAACAGCATCTAAAGCCAAACTAAAGATTTCGGCAGTAATTGGAATAGAAAAGAGTACAGAGTGGTGAGCTCATTATACTTTTTTCCTTTCTACTTGGGTTCGAAACTTCTTTTCACTTATTAATTCATGCCAGGGTGGCTACCCATCAGCAAGATTTCAGTTTGAGCCCCTCTGACTAGGGATAGGATTTTCAGCAATATAGTCATATTAACAAAATTTAATTAAAGCAAAAGCAAATTATAGGTACAGTGGAGTTTATTATAGTGGGATCTTACCCATGTTTGTATTTTACCAAGCATGTAAATCAACCTGGTAAAGGTTTCCTTTACCCTTTCTCTTTGGAAACTACTGGTCAATGTAACTTCTATATTCTGCCCTCAGAAGAGGGCACCTAGGCAAGCCAGTTCTGTCTCACTGTATCAGCATTTTGTGACAGATGTGGAGTATTTATAACTCATTTGCTAAGAAATAGATTCACAAACAAAAAGAAATACCTGGGTGTAATTCTTCCATTATACTGCTATACCACAGTTCAAACTAGGAAAATACTTTGAAAGGAGTTAACCCTGGTCTGCATCATGGGAAACTAGAATTTAGCTTACATGACACATTGAGCATGGACTTATTTTCCAGAAGCAAAATGATAGGCAAAATAATCAGTCTCCAGATAGTAAAAGAAATATTCTAAGTTCAGTTTGCCTTAAATTATAATAAACATAGCCCTTATTATATGCCACATATTTTTCTAAGCTCTTAAGTACATATATGTGTGTGTGTGTGTGTGTGTATGATCCTATATCCAATAGGATCACTTGTTGTAAAGAAGTATATATGGACTCATTCAATCCTTTCCACAACTGTATGAGAAGGATATTATTATTGTAACTGAATTAGCATGAGTTTGCTCCTTGGTAAGTCACAGATACACCAGATGGAATTGTATAAAGTAAATATGCAGCAAATCAGGAGAAAATGAATAACGTACAAAGCCTTGAGTCTCTGAGCAAAGGTGGTTGGGTTCCTTTTATTTGGGGTTAGGATAAATATTTAGATAGGGAAGCCTTGTATTCCTATGTAGAGGCAGGCATAAGGTTGATCATGTGCCTTAAGGAAACATACCTATATATACATTGTGTAAATTAGGATTGTGTTCCTTTTCAGGCAGAGGTTTTGGTATTAACATGAAGCAAAGGTAATTGTTGGTCATTCAGAGGTCACTCCATGGTCCCTCTGTGCAGGCATGCGTTGAGGTTTGAATTCAAACTGCTGTGGCTGGTCTGGGCTGACTGAAGTTCCTGTCAGGGCAGTCACTATTGTTGGAGGGCTGCTTTTGGTTTCCATTTGCCTGAATTAAGAGGTAAGTGGGAAGAAGAGCTTAAGGAAAAATGTGAGACAAAGATTGGTGAGTAGAAGTAGGTGGGCAGTAAAGGTCATGTCTTGGGGTCTAGCTGGTGACATCATTACTCCATTTTTATGGATGAGGAAACTGAGGCACAGAGAGGTTAAATAAGTTGCTGGAGGTCATATGGCTACCCAAGAGTAGAGCTGGGAATCAAATATTGGCAATTAAAGTCTAGAATCCATGCTCTTAATTACTTCTTCCACTGGGAAGCTGGTGAGCAGGGGCCAAAGGGCGAGAAGATGCTGGAATATCTGCACTAGCTGCTTCATATTTCCAACAACAAATTGTACCTAAGAAAGTATGACAGGGGCACCTAGGTGGCTCATTTCATTGAGCATCAGACTTTTGATTTCAGTTCAGGCATGATCCCAGGGTCATGGGATCAAGCCCTGCATTGGGCTCCATGCTGAGCGTGGAGCCTGCTTAAGATTCTCTTTCTCTGTGCCTTTTACCCCTACTCACATGTTCTCTTTCTAAAATAGTAATAATAATAATTGTAAGTATGAGGAATCAATGTCTATACTATAGGACAGTCAACAGAGGTGTATAGGGCATGCTTCTTAGAGCTGAGCATATACAAGAATCATATGAAGAGCTTGTTAAAACACAGATTTTTGATGTCCATTTTCAGATAACCTGACTCAAGACGTTGGGCACAAATATTTGTATTTCTAAGTTTAAAGTGATGTTGATTCTGGCTCAGGGATCACATTCTGAGCAGCACTGGTTTAAGGAACACCTGGACCCTGAGGAGTCAATGGGATGTTATGCAACCCTGGCTAAGAAATTAATTATCTGGTGAATAAAAAGCCAGAATGGCAACTACCAACAAGATGTCCTTTGTTTCTGCGGTGGAGATTTTTTAATACAGTGAATCATTTTAATTTAGCAAGAAAGTGGGGAATGAGGAGGTCATAGCCCAATAGCCTGGGAGAAGAGTCACATAAATGAATGGATGCAGATTGGACATGATAGAATTGAAGGAATTTCTGGGTCCTTTGAAAGTTTAAGTGCAGGCTGAGGATTCCTAAGTCTTAAATTCTTTCTCAGTGAATGTACAGATGTCAGTGGTTGTGGTTTGAGGTGAATAAATTTGGTAGCAGTTTCAAAGAGCTTATGTATTAGTGCAGCTATTCAGCATTTGCTAAATTTGTTAAGACTCTTACATTAATTATACTTAATGTATTATGTTTAGAGTACTCCTTTTTTCTTTTAGCCCTCCTTCACCTCCTTGTTTTCAGAAGCATCAACAGAACCACCATGTACTAGACTTTGCAAGTACGGATCATGGAATCTGTAGTCCATCATGGGGAAAAAGATGTTAAACATGGAACATAGCAAGTATCCATGAATTAATTGCAATAGTGATTAATTCCTTGAATGAGATGCTGGGGCTGGAGGGTGGAAGGTTTTGGTGGTAAATCTGGGAAAGCCTGGACATCATCGCTTATGATGCTACATCGGTTACAGGAAAATCTCCATACTAGACAAGGCCGGGTTACCTTTCTCTTTAGTATCTATCACATGATTATGTTGAAAAGAGAAATTTCTTGTGAATTGGGTGTGAGTTATTTGATTCTTGAACAGGAAACAAGGAAGTGTCTTATTGTGGATGTTTATCCTAAATTCCACCCCCCTCCCCCCAGAAATCACCACATGTGACTGTGTAAAGTTCTTGGAGATTACTGTTATTTTCTTTTGACCATATGATCCTACATAGACATGACTCTATTTCATTGTCTGCTTCAGATTGTAAAACGACTACAGGTCAGGGGCCCAGAGCTGTGTAATTAATTTTCTCAGCACTGAGAACTTCATGCATGATTAGGTGCTTAAATGCTTTTTCATTTTAGGGACTATGCTTGTTGAAGTTTTCCTATGAATTTGATTGATGGTCTAAATGACGCTTAGTTTTACATAGATAATATTAATGGCTGTGCTTAATACAATGTTAAGAAGATTGTGCACTTATAAGCCAAAGCTTCAAAAATTAGTGAGAAAGCCAGAGATGACATACATTGCCCTTTTGTTAAGTCATAGGGCCATATGCTTATGTAGAGCTAGTTATTTTTGGCTACATGTCTGGATTATGGTGAGAAGCAAGAGATAAATGTGGACTATGGCAAGATGTTAAAATAGATTTGTTAAGTAGACATTAACATTAAACTGTATTAAATGTCAAAAGGAAAGGAAAATCATTTTCTAAAGTGGAATGATTATCTATACAGGCATAGAATCTTTTAATACAACTATTAAGGAAGTTGAAAATTTTTTTATGATCTCTAGTATTAATACATTTATCAGTATATAATATTTATTAGTATGTATTATATATGAAATACTATACTCTGTATTAAAAAACATTATTTCTTAAAGAAAATAAGCATAAGTCCTCCTTTGAGAAAGAATTGGATAAACATTTTGAAAACATTGTAGGCATTTTATAAATTTTAACCTTTAACTACTGATTTTATATTTTGGGTGGCATATTATTTAAAATTACAGTGAGGGGCATCTGGGTGATTCAGGTAGTTGAGTGTCCAAGTTCAGTGCAGGTCATGTTGTCATGGTTCTTGAGTTTGAGCCCCACATTGGGCTCTCTGCTGTCAGCTCTATCCTATCCCTACCCACTTCTGCCTTTTCCCTGCTTTTGCTCACTCTCTTAAAAAAAAAAATAAATCTTAAAAAAAAAATTCCAGTGAAAATTTTCTGGGACTTTTGAAACAATTTGGAGTCTTGGCATTTACTTAACTGTAGTCTGCTAGCAGCTTGGAATGGAGGGCATCAAGCTGCTTTAGCCTGTAGAGGCTTGGAAGGGTCTGCATTTTTAGGCTTGTTGTTTTTGCAACAAAAAACTGTCTTGTCTGGCCTTCCAGAAGGTGTGAAAGCAGATCCGTTCAGTGTTCGTCTTTTTTTCCTTCTAGCACTAAATCTTTCCTTATTTACTTACTCTATTTCTTAGCTAACGCCCTTATCTGGGACTCTTTGCTGTCAAACTTGGAAAGCAGTAAAGCTACTTTATTTAGAGTGGTGCTGAAAATACACATTTGTTCAGCTTTTTCTCAAGGGTGAATCCAGCCCAACTAAACGTAGACATTGTGGATAAACATTTTCCTCTTTAGATGATTCTCTCCTCAAACTACCAAAATCCAAAATAAGTTTGTCCCCTTTTTGCTACTCATTTACTTAATTTTCTTTTGCCTACCCAGAACATACTAGCTTGGATTCGAGTTTGATTTTTTATGAACTCTATTACTTGTACATTTTCTCAATCCAGGTCTTTTTGCTGACAACATTGACTTTGTACAGTAAACCTCTATGACCTTCAGTTCTCTGACTTGTAAAAATATGTCCTTAGAAATTGTTATTAGGATTAAATGTTGTAAAGTAACATGTAAAAAAGTATTCATCATGATGGTTGGCACACAGCATGAATATCCAGGAATTGTTTTTATAATTAAACAAAATACGGAGTTTTGATTGCAGAATCATAAAGAGAAAATCCAGATAACTGAAGTCCCTGTCTGATGGAGCAATTAAGAATCCTATTTTTAGATGTATCCAAACTTTGAGCAGTGAGATATGGAATGTCAGGTAGAATGAAAAGGAATATAACAGCTTGAAGAGTAGTCTATTAAATACTTAACAGCTAACATGATGCTCAGTGGTAGGAGCTGAAGGCTTTTCCTCTAAGATTAGAAAAAAAGACAAGGATGCCCACTCTTATCACTTTCATTCAACATAGTATTGTAAGGATTAGCCAGAACAATTAGGCAAGAAAAAGAAATAAAAGGCATCCAAGTTAGAAAGGAAGAAGTAAACTGTTACTATTTTCAGCTGACATGATTTTATACATAGAAAACCCTAGAGACTCCATCCCTCAAAATTAGAACTAATACACAAATTCAGTATAGTTGCAGGATACAAACTCAATATACAAAATCCTGTTGCATTTCTATAGACTAGCAAGGAACTATCAGAGAAATTAGGAAAACAATCTCATTTGCAACTGTAACAAAAAAATAAAATACCTGAGATACATTTACCCAATGGGGGTGAAAGACTTGTATACTGAAAATGATAAGGCATTTATGAAAGAGATCAAAAGAGACACACAAAAAATGGAAAGATAGTGTATGCTTATGGATTGTAAAAATTAATATTAAAATATCCATGCTACCCAGAACAATTGACAAAGTCCCTATCAAGATTCCTTTTTTCTCACAAATAGCATAAATAATCCTGCATTAGATTTAGAACCACAAAAGACCCTGAATAGTCAAAGTAATCTTGAGAAAGAAGAGAAAACCGAAGGCACCATGCTTCCTGATATCAAACTACATTGCAAAGCTACAGTAATGAAAATAGCATCGTGTTGGCATAAAAAGAGGCACATAGTTCAATGGAACAGAAAAGGGAGCCCAGAAATAAATTCATGCATATATGTTAATTATTTTACAACAAAAGAGGCAAGAATATAGAATGGAAAAAGGGTAGTCTTTCTACAAATGGTGTTGGGAAAACTGGACAACTACATGCAAAAGAATGAAACTAGGCCACTATCTTATACCATACACAAAAATGAACTCAAAATGGACTGAAGAGAAATATAAGACCTCTAACCATAGAACTTCTAGAAGAAAACATAAGTGATAAACTCCTTGACCTTGATTTTTATAGTGATATCTTGGATCTGACTCCAAAATCAAAGGCAATAGCAACAAAAAAGTGGGACTACATTAAAATAAGAAGCTTCTGCACAGCAAAGGAAATCATCAACAAAATGAAAAGTCAACCTACTAGATTGGAGACAAAATTTGCAAATGACATATCTGATAAAGGGTTAGTATCCAAAATAGATGAAGAACTTACACAACTCAATAGCAAGAAAAGAAACAATTAAAAAGTGGGCAAATAATCTGAATAGATGAATAGATGTTTTTTCAAAGAAGACATATAGCTGGCCATCAGCTATATGAAAGATGCTCAATATCACTAATTATCAGGGAAATGTAAATCAAAATCATCATGAGATCTCACCTCACACCTGTTAAAATGATTATTATCAAAAAGATAAGAAATAAGTGTTGGCCAGGATGTGGATAAAAGGGAATCCTTGTGTACTGTTGGTGGGAATGTCAATTGGTACAGCCAACTATGGCAACAAGGTTGAAGTTGCTGCCAAAAAATAGTAGTAGATCTATGATAGGATCCAGCAGTTCTACTTGTGGGTATTTATCTGAAGAAAATGAAAATAGTAATTAAAAAAAAAAAAAGTACACATCTCCACATATATTGCAGCATTATTTAAAAAGTCAAGGTGTGGAACATCCTAAGTTTGCACTGATGGATGGATGAATGGATAAAGATCTGGTATATATAGACAATGGGATACTATTTAGTCAAAAAAGAATGAAATCCTGCCATTTGCAACAACATGGATGGAACCTGGGGGTATTACGCTAAGTGAAAGAAGTCAGAGAAAGACAGGTACCACATGATCTCCCTTACATGAAGACTTTAAAACAAAACAACACCACAACAATGTAAAAATGAAACAGGCTGATGGACACAGAGAACAGATTGGTGATTGACAGAGGGAGGACTGGTAGAGGGCGGAAAGTAGGTGACAGACATCAAAAGGTACAAATTTCTAGTTAAAAAATAAATAGATCATAAGGATATAATATACAGCATAGTGACTACAGTGAAAAATACTATATTGCATATTTGAAATCTGCTAAAAGAATAAATTGTACAATCCTCATCACAAGAAAAAGAAAAATCTTTAAACTATGGTGATAGATATTAGTGAACCTTCCTATGGTTATTGTTTTGCAATGTATGCTCATCTGTTGTACACCTGAAATTAATGTCATGTCAATTATACCTCCATTGAAAGATTTAAATCTTTCCATGGTTTAACATTCATACTGTCAAATTCACATATCAAAATTTTTCCAACATTTAATTTTGAAGGGAAATTTTCAAATTTTGGTTATTTTAGTAACTAAGTAATACATCCTCCTTATGAAAACTTTACCTATTGCAGATAAGGATAAGATTCTTTATTTCCAACTAGTTTTTATTACTCTCTCTAGAGGTAAAATAATTATGTTACATAGATATCCATTTTTTGTTGATATATAGGCAGAATACACAGAAACATTTTAATTTAAAATATATACAAATGTTATTTATATTTTTTAGAACTTGAATTTTTTCACAAAACGTCTTGAGCTTTGCATGTCAGTATATATAGATGTAGGTTTTAAACTGTTTAGAATGGCTATCTTATGGAATTTTTTAAAACTTAGTAACCCAGGGCAAAAAACAGGATCTCTACCCTTGGCCTCATATGTCACAATCTCAAATAATACAGTTACACATCTTTTTAGGAACTAAAGGGCACTTGCCATTTTGGGTCTGGTACTCAGGGCTGGAAATTCAGGCCCTGGGGAAATGCCTTTCCACAGCTCTTCACCTATACCTATAAACAAAAGGTAATGATTGCTGAAAGACACAGTGAGCGATGACTCAAACAATGCCAGTGATGGACACTGCTCCAGGGTGGGGGAGACTTTTATTCATAAAATCCCTTAGGTAAGAGAAAAGGCAAATTAAATAACCCGTCCAATTCTTACTTAGATAACATATGAAATAGATTTTTGCAAAATAAAACCTTGTTTCCAAGAGTTGTGAATGAATATTTTCTGCTCTTCCTGTTCATCCTATTCCATAGTAACCATAAATCAGCATAGTATTCACAAGAGTGCTACACGGTGCCTGGGTAGAGTAGATTCCTTAGTGCCCCTTACCCATTTAGCCCATCCCCCCTCCCACAACCCTCCCAGTAACCCTCTGTTTGTTCTCCATATTTAAGAGTCTCTTACGTTTTGCCCCCCCTCCCTGTTTTTATATTATTGTTGCTTCCCTTCCCTTGTGTTGATCTGTTCTGTGTCTTAAAAATTAAATCATTATTTGCACATTACTTCTTAATTTTATGATTTAGTTTTGAATATTTTAAAGTAATATAACTTTAAAACCTGGAGATTATGTTTTGTTCCTTTACATTGTTCTTAATTTATTATTTTTGCATGAATTAAAATTACATTTTGACTGAATGTTGAGAAAG